>NC_084578.2:28152500-28322500 GCF_033978685.3 Nerophis lumbriciformis
CTTGTAGTCTGAGCGCTTGTCCTTTCAGCCGTTTTTGATTATCATTCTGGAGACAGGCTAGTTTCTGGTGGTCAGTCAGCAAGCTTCTTATGCCACTGGACGACGCCGGGTCATTACTGCAAATGTTTTTGCTTAGTGCCTCCTTGCTGCATTGCATTTTTTTGGCTTCCAGCGCCTGTAAGCTTTTACATTCTCTCGTTTGCCGCTGTTGTCATCCGTGCTGGTTCTCCCTGTTTTCTTGCCTCATTAAATCTTTTTATTTTGCATGTCGTCTCTTTTCTCCGCAACCCGGGGTCACGCCGCAAGCAACACCATGTGCATCGATGACGGAAAATGAGTATGTTTACCCTCCTACAAATACTTTGTTTTTATACAAAATTATATTGTACAAGAAGGTGACAGAACAACAACAAATAAGTATTTGATATATTGTCAACCAGCCAGCTTTGAGACGCCCAAAGACTGGTTATGGCCCTATGATACACACAAATGAGTCCTGTCTCTTTAGACACAAGTCACACAAACTCTCTCTTTCATTCAAACCTCTACAAGACTGCACACGACTAAAATAGGATAATATACCATCAACAAGAAGCTTAGTGAGAAAGAGCCCACAATTGGTAATTGATAAATTGATTAATTTGGAAAAGATTCTTAACACGATCACAAGTCATGACTCCCGCTAGTCAAAGGCTGGATTGCTGCGTGTGGAACGTGCGCTAATTAAACCCCTATGCGCCTCATCTTCTTATGGCCACTGTATTGCATACTCCCCAGGCAGTACCCTGAATGCCTGGATCATGGGTGCGGCGCCTTCAGCAGCCATCCATCCATCCATCCATCCATCTATCCATCTTCTTCCGCTTATCCGAGGTCGGGTCGCAGGGGCAGCAGCCTAAGCAGGGAAGCCCAGACTTTCCTCTCCCCAGCCACTTCGTCCAGCTCTTCCCGGGGGATCCAGAGGCGTTCCCAGGCCAGCCGGGAGACATAGTCTTCCCAACGTGACCTGGGTCTTCTCCGTGGCCTCCTACCGGTCGGACGTGCCCTAAACACCTCCCTAGGGAGGCGTTCGGGTGGCATCCTAACCAGATGCCCGAACCACCTCAATTGGCTCCTCTTGATGTGGAGGAGCAGCGGCTTTACTTTGAGCTCCCCCCAGATGGCAGAGCTTCTCACCCTATCTCTAAGGGAGAGCCCCGCCACCCGGCGGAGGAAACTCATTTCGGCCGCTTGTACCCGTGATCTTGTTCTTTCGGTCATAAACCAAAGCTCATGACCATAGGTGAGGATGGTAACGTAGATCGACCGGTAAATTGAGAGCTTTGCCTTACGTCTCAGCTCTTTCTTCACCACAACGGATCGATACACCGTCCGCATTACTGAAGACGCCGTATCGATCCGCCTGTCGATCGCACGATCCACTCTTCCCTCACTCTTGAACAAGACTCGGAGGTACTTGAACTCCTCCACTTAGGGCAGGGTCTCCTCCGCAACCCGGAGATTGCACTCCGCCCTTTTCCGGGCGAGAACCATGGACTCGACTTGGAGGTGCTGGTTTTTATCCCAGTCGCTTCACATTCAGCTGCAAACCGATCCAGTGAGAGCTGAAGATCCTGGCCAGATGAAGCCATCAGGACCACATCATCTGCAAAAAGCAAAGACCTAATCCTGCAGCCACCAAACCGGATCCCCTCAACGCCTTGACTGCGCCTAGAAATTCTGTCCATAAAAGTTATGAACAGAGTCGGTGACAAAGGGCAGCCTTGGCAGAGTCCAACCCTCACTGGAAGCGTGTCCGACTTACTGCCGGCAATGCGGACCAAGCTCTGACACTGATTATACAGGGAGCGGACCACCACAATCAGACAGTCAGATACCTCATACTCTCTGAGCACTCCCCACAGGACTTCCAGAGGGACACGGTCGAATGCCTTCTCCAAGTCCACAAGCCTTCAGCGGCCACCTGCGTTTAATCACCAGGTTAAAGCATGACACAAGAAACACGTCCTGTCCATTACTAATTATTGTTTACTGTGTGGGTACTCAGTACGCTTCTGTACTGAGGGGTGCTCAAAAAACCTGATTCACATCCAAATTGAGATTTTAATTTATTCGAATTCTAAATCAATTCATAATTTTTGAGAATCGATATGAAAACCTTTTTTTTTTTTTTTTAAAGATTTAAGTTTTCGTCAAAAAAAAAAAATGTATTATTATTATTATCATTATTAGTAGTAGTTGTAGTATTATAATTGTTGATACTGTTGCTTTTTATTAATGTTTGGTTTTCCTTTTCTTTGGTATTTTCTTTTTTAATAAATATTTTAGTTGTATGTCAAATCAAATCAAATCAAATCAACTTTACTTATAAAGCACATTTAAAATTTACCACAGGGGTAGCCAAAGTGCTGTACAATGAGCAGGTTAAAAGATAAAACGAGTACCGAGCAAACACAACACAACACAAACAGAACACGATAAAAAATAAATAATTAAAATAGAATTAATAAAAACATAAAAACAGGATCACAGCAGGTGTATTATGGGGCGCCATTGCAGGATGGATATCACTCAGTGTTAAAAGCCATGGAATAAAAGTATGTTTTTAAGAGAGATTTAAAAACAGGAAGAGAGGAGGCTTGTCTAACACTCAGGTGTAGGTCGTTCCAGAGCTTGGGAGCAGCAACGGCGAAAGCTCTGTCACCTCTAAGCTTCAGCCTTGTGTTAGGGACCGTCAACAGCAGCTGATCGGCTGATCTTAAGGATCGGGTGGGGCAGTAAGGCTGAAGGAGGTCGGAGAGATATGTTGGCGCGAGGTTGTTTAGACATTTTAAAACAAATAAAAGGAGTTTAAAATGTATTCGGTAACGCACAGGGAGCCAGTGAAGGGATGCTAAAATAGGGGTGATGTGCTCACGTCTGCGGGTCTGTGTTAGCAGACGAGCAGCAGAGTTCTGCACGAGCTGCAGGCGGGCGAGGGAGGCCTGGCTAATGCCAACATACAGGGCATTACAATAATCAAGACGAGTCGAGATAAAAGCGTGGATTAATTTCTCAAGATCATGTCTTGATAGAAGCGGTTTCACTTTCGCTATTTGGCGTAATTGATAAAAGCTTTTTTGAACGACGCTGCTGATTTGTTTTTCGAATTTAAAATCTGAGTCAAACTTTACCCCCAGGTTTGTGACAGAGTCGCTGAGATACGGGGTCAGAGTGCCAAGGTCAACGTTGGGGGAGGGAGAGCGACTTGGACCGAACAACATAACTTCTGTTTTGTCTTCATTTAGGCTCAGGAAGTTAGCTGAAAGCCAGACTTTGATGTCGTGCAGGCAGTCAATAAGACGTTGAACCGTGTTATTTTGTGCCATGGGAAAATAAATCTGGCAATCATCGGCATAAAAATGAAATGCAATACTGTACTTCCTAAAAATAGAACCAAGGGGGAGAAGGTAAAGCGCAAATAAAATTGGGGCAAGGATTGAGCCCTGGGGGACCCCATGTGGTAAAGGAGCTGTGGACGACATAAAACTGTCTACTTTTACACAAAAACTCCTGTCGGTTAGGTACGACCGGAACCAGTTGAGGGCGGCGCCCTTAATGCCCACACAATGTCTTCTCAATTGCTTTGTAAATTTCGGTAACACTATAGTATGGGGAACACATATTCACCATTAATTAGTTGCTTATTAACATGCAAAATAGTAACATATTGGCTCTTAATTACTCATTATTACGTACTTATTAATGCCTTATTCTGCATGGCCTTGTTATACAACTAGTAAGCCATTAACTAAGAGTCTTCCCTCAATAACCTCAGAATTATTAGTTATTAGTAACCCTTACCCTAACCCTTATATGTTCCCCTAGTGTCCAAATAACTCTAAATTAAGTTTTTGTTACTTTGATAAGAAACTAATTAATGGTGAATATGTTTCCCATACTACATTTCTATCGTAAATATTGTAAAGCTTTATCTAAATGGATTAATTAACCTTCTGGGATTTTTGTAAATACAATTTTAACAATATGTTTTTAGGCCAAAACTGCGCCTATAAGTTGTATGTCTGCAGCCAAAAGCTTTTGTAACCTTCAACTGTTTTGAAAATCTTTCATTAAAATGTATATCCCAAATAATACATTCCGAGAATTGTGTTAAATCAAGAATTGATTCAGAATTGAATCATGAGGTACCCAAAGATTTCCACTTCTATTCTGTACTGTACTAATTGGCAGTGTACCGAAAAATGTTAGTATGAATGCATGTACTGTTACATCCTTAATCTCAGTTTCTAGAAAGTGCATATTTAAAAATATATATTTGTCCCCCAGTGTTATTTATCATCAACACTTGTTATTGGTATGTTTGAGTATGATGAGTACATTAAATCTACTGCACATATGACAACTTAGTATTCAGCATTCTTCATGTCTGGTAGAAAAGGTCAAGTGTCTGGTCAGTCAATCTTTCTGCGGATAGGCCTTGACTCTAAATGTCCTCTTGATGTCCTCTTGGGCTTGGTGAGTGTGTGTGTGTGCTTGTATCTTTCCGGGCTTGTTCCAACATGGCATTTTCCAGCGTCTTGGCTGATATAAGGGCAACAATTCAAAGAACATGACTAACTGCACCTATCACCCTTGAGATTCCTTCAGATCACCTTTAGCAATAAATCAAACAAAGATTAGGGACGTCTTGATCTGGTGTGGTTATCGGTCTGATATCAGCAAAAAAAACAAGTTCAGGATTTTATCGGCTTGCATGTAAAATGTCCGTTATAAACATTATGTCACTTCCTGTCAACCGGTAAAGTCATAAGAAAAAGCTCCCCTATCACTATTGGAGTTTTCATGACCACGTAAAATGATCATAGCTACAGGGGAGCTTGCTGACAACTTCGATCTGAACTCTGTCCAGCGGGAGGTACGGATTCACTGAAAGACGCAAAGTGAATGTGCTGTTAACTGTTGAGGCTAACCAGCTACAATGCTAGCTCATGCGGTTTTCTAGCAACCTGAAGACCACAGAGATCAAGCTGTTGGAGTTACACAGATTTAAAGCATTTCTGATCAGGCTGACACCTCCAACTCAGACTCGTTCTGCCGTAAGGTACGAGGATAGTTGCGTTAAACAACTTATGAGTGCTGCTATGGCTAAACAGAGGCAATGTCAGGTGGCTGCTGAGCAACAATGAATAAACACAATCAAAGAAACTGTCACAGTCTCTGTCTGTGTCTCTGTTTGTCTATGTGTGTGTCTTTGGGAGAGTGGGCGTGTTTTGGGCGTAGGCTTGGCTCCAGCTCTCAGCTTGGCACAGCTGATCCCAGCTTCCTAATCACTCACCTGCCTGCCATCAACTCATCACCTGCAGCCTACAAATGTTTGGACTTCACTCAGCGCGATCGCCGAGTGAGGTCTTCATTGGAGTGTGGAAAAGGAAGTGTAAAAAGGCACTTAAACGTTGTTACAACTGAGCTTCGTTCAAATGTGCTGTCCTGGGTGCACAACTCCAAGCTGGCTTGCCATTCGAGAGTAAATTGGACCGTTTTTCTTCTGGTGCAGTTTTTTTGGTGGCCTTCCATGAGAAGGGAGGAAATCGAATTTGGATTTTGTTACAGGACTTTCGCCTTCCAATGGCAACACAGTCATTCTTACCATGGTGGACCGCTTTTCAATGATGGTACATTTTGTAGCTTGACCAGAGCTACCGTCGTCCCTGGGGACTGCCAACCTCTTGATTTAGCATGTGTTACGGTTGCACGGCATCCCGATTGATATGGCCACTGACAGGGGTCCACCATTTTCGTCCGCAGTCTGGAAGGTTTTCTGCAAGTCCCTGGGAGCATCACCGAGTTCGTCTTCAGGTTGCCATCCACAGACAAATGGCCATACGCAGCAAACAAACATAGACTTGGAAGTCACTATATGCTGTGTCTGCCATCAGCAACCCCCTTCATAGCCATTCCACTTGCCATGGATTGAATATGCCCACAACTCCCTGGTTAGTTCTGCAACAGGGGTCTCTCCCTTCCACGCCGCCTGCGGTTTTCAGCCACCAGCTTTCCCATCTCTGAAGTCAGAGGTTGCCGTACCATCAGTCGCCAACCATCTATGCCGTGGACGCCTGGCCTTGCGCAACACCCGGACTGCCTTCTTCAGCACCCCTGAGCATAACCAGCGATTGGCAAATCCTCACCATGTCCCTGCACCCGAGTACAGGCTTGGTCAGAGGGTTTGGCTGTCCACCAGAGACCTACTGTTGTACGCAGACTCTCATAAACGCTAGCCCACGTTTATTGGACCCTACCCAATTGAACGCATCATCTGCCCCACTTCAGTCCAGCTTCGTCTTCCTGTAGTCTCCTGTGACTTGAGCCCTCCCGAGGTGCCTCCTCTTCCACCTAGGCTGATCCGGTCATCTTGCTTGTTCTCTGAAGGCCATTTTAGATGTAAGAAGAACAGGCAGGGGTTTCCAGTACCAGGTAGACTGGGAAAGGTACGGGCCTGAAGATCTTTCATGGGTATCCCGCTCACTCATCCTTGACCCTTCACTTCTGTCTGATTTGTCAGACAGAACAGTACTGTTGCATTTTTGTCATTGCACCCTTGCTTTTCCTTGTTTTTGTGCTTGCCCTCCTTTTTTTGTTTTTCTTTCTCTCCTCAGTTACCATGGCACTAGGGAAGGGCAAGAGGAGCTACGTGATAGCAGGCTATGGGATTAGCCGTAAACTAGATGTTTGCGTCAGCAGCTAAATGGCTATGATTTTGTAATGTACAACACAATGTGATAGGACACCAATCTGTACAGACTGAAAAATCACATTACAGTATCTGTAAAGTATTAGCCCACATTTCATGTTTTGTTTGTACACAGCATGTATTGTGATCAATATTATAGTGACGTACTCAATGGACAGTTTTCTGTTTGGTCCTGCTGGCCAAAGACATTTTCTTCTGGTTTAGTTTAAGTAAGCACTCCATTTATGTCGGCGTAGCTTGGCTCCGAGCTCCACATTTGCAGCGTGTAGTCACGCTGACCTCACTCTCTCGGCTTCCGTCTGATCCAACATTACACCCTTCCTTCGTACTCGCTTCTTTTACCAACTGTTCATCCTCTGTATGTTCAGCTTCAAAAAGATAAGATTGCAAATCCTCATTTGTCCAAAAATAGTTGTCTTCGTCATCTATTATCAAGCCTGCCATGATTAGCACACACTCGCGTCTGTTGCTGGAAATAGGAACGCACATTTGTTGCCGGAAGTCGGAAGTGCGTTGCTATGGAAACGGAAATAAATGACGATAAGGAAATAAGTTACGATAATGCATAAAATGACCAAAATATGGTAAATATTTTACATATTGTTATTATCGTGTCTGTTACTACATTATATATATACTTGCTGTGTGTATATAAAACATTGATGGAGAGTTTTGAAGTTGTATTATAGAGGGTTTTGAAGGCTACAATGGTGACTGCCATTAGCCGCATCTTGCAAGCGTTTTTTTAACATTTTTAAAATCATTAAAAAAAGACATGTGTTGTTGTATCCCATAATGATTGTGAACGATAGGCAACATTCCAAATAAAGTGCATCATAGGTCCACTGTGATTAAATTATTTTTTTTCTGACTTATGCATGTTGTTCAAAGTATCTTCATGCATTTAGGCGTGAGCTTGTATACAGTTTTGTCTTTTTTTTGCAGTGGCTCCAAAATTACATCAAGGCGAGCGTGATGTCCTTATCTGGACTTTAAGTCTAGCTCTCAACCAGAGGGAGAGGAGCTTCTCCTATCCGCTTCATGCAATGACGGCGTGGCACAGTGGAAGAGTGGCCGTGCGCGACCCGAGGGTCCCTGGTTCAATCCCCACCTAGTACCAACCTCGTCATGTCCGTTGTGTCCTGAGCAAGACACTTCACCCTTGCTCCTGATGGGTGCTGGTTAGCGCCTTGCATGGCAGCTCCCTCCATCAGTGTGTGAATGTGTGTGTGAATGGGTAAATATGGAAGTAGTGTCAAAGCGCTTTGAGTACCTTGAAGGTAGAAAAGCGCTATACAAGTACAACCCAATGAAGAAACACAAAAAAATAGGTAGGATAATGTATTATTTAATATAATCTTGGCATGCACACAATAACTGTGACATGCAACATGCAGTGACATAAATCCTGCTCTTCTTTTTTATGCAGCTAGTCTGATCTATCGGCGAGTGTGCAGGTGTATCTTATGATATGACCAGCAAATCTATACAATGTTCTTGAATTTTATTGTCGACTGTCTGGAAAAAAAAAAGTGATGATTACTTTAAAATATATATTTAAAAAGTGTAAATATTTAAAAATATTAATTTGATACTTTTTAAGAAAGTGCGGCGTGGTTTCAAACCCCATCTTGAAACGCCTCCTTAAACTAAATTCCTCTACATTTCACTGTATACGTTACACATGTGACAATAAAAGATTTTCTTCATCATCTTTGAATATTAGTAAAACTAAAATATACAGTGATGTGCAGTGAGGTTCATGGCTGGTGAGGCACTGACTTCATCACAGTCAGATTTACAAACATATGAACCCTAAAGAGTATCTTATTCACCATTTTATTGGCAGCAGTTAATGGGTTATGTTTAAAAGCTCATACCAGCATTCTTCCCTGCTTGGCACTCAGCATCAAGGGTTGGAATTGGGGGTTAAATCACCAAAAATTATTCCCGGGAGCGGAGCCGCTGCTGCCCACTGCTCCCCTCACCTCCTAGGGGTGATCAAGGGATGGGTCAAATGCAGAGGACAAATTTCACCACACCTAGTGTGCGTGACAATCATTGGTACTTTAACTTAACTTTAACTTTACACATACAAACTGTAGCACACAAAAAAGCACATTTAATTAAAAAACAACGTTATTATGGTCTTACCTTTACTTATAAGTGCGGGAACAGTGGTGTTCGTGTTGGAGGAGTTGTGAATTAATGAAATATGAAATCCGTGCTGCAGTCTGCAGGTGTACCTAATGTTGTGTCCCTGCAGTCGTTCACGGCTCCTCCGGCGCGAGCATTGTTGTTTTTGCACTTTTTGGCTTCTTGTTAAGTGACTTTTTTTGGGTGAATTCGGTCTTGCACGTGGAGGGTTTGGGTGTGGGCTTTGGTTAATGTGGCGCTCCCGTCGGGGGGTGCATTCTGTGGCGGGGGTGCATTTACCGGCACCAGGAGGCGGGATTACTGCGAGCCTCACACAGTGCGTCTTCGCAGCAGTTTTATGATTGCTCAGCACAATAAATACTTTACACACATACAGTTGTTGACAAAATACACTGTACATTATATACCTCAGCTAACTAAACTATGGAAATGCATAAAATAGTTCATATAGCAATACGGTCTCGCTGCACAGCAGGCCAGCAGTTAGCCGAGTCCGCAATCCATGTTGAGGCACAACTGAGTGACGTGCCTCAACTGGCTGCTGATCACCGCACCGTCTCTTCTCAGTATTTGAACGGCAAATGTGAAAATTCAGAGATTTTGAATAAAAAATAATCTAAAACTAGTGAAGTTAAATGGAAAACAACTTTATAGTATAATCACTGAATACATATAACAATTTAATTTTTTTTTTTTCTTTTTACATTTTTTTTCTTTCTTTCCATGATGGCAGGTGAGGCCCCGCCTCCAGTGACTGCACGTCACTGAACATATAATAGTACTAAAAACGACATGGGCATAAATAGGGTGAAATTAATCAAATCTCTAGGTGTAATCAGAGGTGGGTAGAGTAGCCAGAAATTGTACTCAAGTAAGAGTACTGTTACTTTAGAGATGTATTACTCAAGTAAAAGTAAGGAGTAGTCACCCAAATATTTACTTGAGTAAAAGTAAAAAGTATGTTGTAAAAAAACTACTCAAGTACTGAGTAACTGATGAGTAACATACACACACATATCATATATATATATATATATATATATATACATATATACACACACACACATATATACATATATATATATATATATATATATATATATACACACACATATATATATATATATATGTGTGTATGTATATATATATATATATATATATATATATATATATATGTATATATGTGTGTGTGTGTATATATATATATATATATATATATATATATATATATATATATATATATATATATATATATACATACATTGATATATACAGTATATAATTTATATTTATTTTTTTTGCCGTTTTTGTTTACATGTTAATAGTGTTTTAATGAATATACATGCATGTTTAACACATATAGATTCCTTTCTTTCATGAAGACAAGAATATAAGTTGGTGTATTACCTGATTCTGATGACTTGCATTGATTGGAATCAGACAGTAGTGATGACAAACGTCCACGTTTTCAAATGGAGGAGAAAAAAAGTTCCTCCTTTCTGTCTAATACCACATGAAAGTGGTTGGTTTTTGGCATCTTATATGTCCAGCTTCCATATTCGTTTTTATACACTTTACAAGAAATACATTGGCGGCAAACTCCGTAGCTTGCTAGCTTGTTTGCGCAGGCTTTCGGAGAGTCTTATTTAGAAAGCGCAGGCGCGATGGAGCGGCACTTTTATTGTGGAGAAAGGAACTGTGCAGTCAGTCTTTAGGCTTTTGACGGGGTGTACGGTTGAAATAAAAAATGGTCTTTTTTCCTTCACACTTTTGATTGATTAATTGGAACTTGTGTTAGTAGATTGCACAGTACAGTACATATTCCGTACAATTGACCACTAAATGATAACACCCCAATAAGTTTTTCAACTTGTTTAAGTCAGGTCATGTGACCCCTGGCTCTGTTTGATTGGTCCAACGTCACCAGTGACTGCATCTGATTGGTGGAACGGAGTGAACGTCACCAGTGACTGTATTTGTTGAAACGCAGGCACTATGAAGGTCTGTCTGACAGACCAAAACAAACAAAGCGTGCATTAACAGATCGATAAAAATTAGTAGCGAGTAGCGAGCTGAATGTAGATAAAAGTAGCGGAGTAAAAGTAGCGTTTCTTCTCTATAAATATACTCAAGTAAAAGTAAAAGTATGTTGCATTAAAACTACTCTTAGAAGTACAATTTATCCCAAAAGTTACTCAAGTAGATGTAACGGAGTAAATGTAGCGCGTTACTACCCACCTCTGGGTGTAATAATGATCAAATTAACAGGGAATCTCGTATAAAAATATGTAACATAAGGTGGCAAAAAATACATCAATGAATGAAGCAAAAATATGCTCTGAATCAAAAAGCACTCCATATTCTCTACAGCTCGCTAACGTTAACACATCTGAGTTCTTGTGTTAAAACATGGGGGAAAAAACAACAGAAATATGTTTCGTTCACTAACATTGTTAGAAAGAAGGTCAGTTAGAATAATACATCATGTTGGCGATAGAGAACAATCAACAATTTGTTACATTTAGAATCAAAAATATTGAAATTGAATGATTTGGTAGATTTGCAAATGCTAAAATTATGCATAAAGCAAACTATAACCTGCTATCAAAGAAAGTGCAATGAAAAATCTCACTTACAATAGGAGGCCAAAAATGTTGATAGGAACACCCCTCATGAGTGCCCTTAATTGAACAATATTGACATTGGCTGGAGCGGGAAATAAATTCCACAAGGAGAGGGCAGCAAAACTAAAGGTTTTTTCGGCCCAGGTCCAGTGTATAAACAATTATCAAGTGATTATAGTTGCACATTACTTACACATACAAAGTCTTAAAAAGTATCCAGTAACAAACATGTCTGCGTCATTTAACTTCCTGCGTCATGAGTTCAACTTCATGAATTATTGTGGCCACTAGGTGTCGCCAAAAAAAAATACCACTCAACTTAAATTTAAAGTACCAGTAGAGTGGAAAAACACTACTATATTGCAGCTATTATCATATATATCTTAGTGATGACACCTAAAGACTTCCGAAGTTTGCAAAAAAATAACCACAGATCCCCTCACTATCGACAACAATGTGAGAGCAAACAACGATTACTTTGGGAAAATTATGATCCAGAAACTTATATTGTTGATCCAGAATATAAGGAGGATTATCTACAAGTTTTAGAACCTCTGTTAGCGGCCACCGCTGCTGCTCAATGCTCCCCTCACCTCCCAGAGGGTGGAACAAATGCCGAGGGTAATTTCACCACACATCGTGTGTGTGTGTGACTATCAGTGGTACTTTAACTTTAACTTTAAACAGATCCAGATTTAGTGAAACACTAAGCATCATACAACAGTGTTGCTCAGTGCTAACCAAGAAATACAAACTACAAATATAATAAAACGATAGCTTACTGTACAATGTCTGCTCTTACTTCGATGACGACTGATAGGATGTCCATATCTTTCCTTTTATAAGGGGTGATCAAGGGTGATGGGTCAAATGCAGAGAATAATTTCGCCACACCTAGTGTGTGTGACAATCATGGGTACTTGACTTTAACTTTTTAATTAAAGGGGAACATTATCACAATTTCAGAATTGCTAAAACCATTAAAAATCAGTTCCCAGAGGCTTATTATATTTTTCGAAGTTTTTTTTCAAAATTTTACCCATCACGCAGTATCCCTAAAAAAAGCTTCAAAGTGCCTGATTTTAACCATCGTTATATACACCCGTCCATTTTCCTGTGACGTCACATAGTAAAGCCAACACAAACAAATATGGAGGAAAGAACAGCAAGCTATAGCGACATTAGCTCGGATTCAGACTCGGATTTCAGCGGCCTAAGCGATTCAACAGATTATGAATGTATTGAAACGGATGGTTGTAGTGTGGAGGCAGGTAGCGAAAACGAAATTTAAGAAGAAACTGAAGCTATTGAGCCATATCGGTTTGAACCGTATGCAAGCGAAACCGACAAAAACGACACGACAGCCAGCGACACGGGAGAAAGCGAGGACGAATTTGGCGATCGCCTTCTAACCAACGATTGGTATGTGTTTGTTTGGCATTAAAGGAAACTAACAACTATGAATTAGGTTTACAGCATATGAAATACATTTGGCAACAACATGCACTTTGAGAGTGCAGACAGCCCAATTTTCATCAATTAATATATTCTGTAGACATACCCTCATCCGCGCTCTTTTCCTGAAAGCTGATCTGTCCAGTTTAAGGGACGGTGTGAGCCAAGACATCCAGGGGGTTTAGCTCGCTCGTCTGCGGTAACAAACTGCCGCCATTGCTTGCCGTGCTACCGAGGTTCTTTGTCCCTGAATTGCTCACACACTCCGGCAGATTCAATGGGGGTCTGGCTGCAGATTTCTTTGACTTTATTGTTGGAAATGCATCTGCTTTGAATGTCACAGGATATCCACACATTCTTGCCATCTCTGTCGTAGCATAGCTTTCGTCGGTAAAGTGTGCGGAACAAACGTCCAATTTCTTGCCACTTTCGCATCTTTGGGCCACTGGTGCAACTTGAATCCGTCCCTGTTCGTGTTGTTACACCCTCCGACAACACACCGACGAGGCATGATGTCTCCAAGGTACGGAAAACAGTCGAAAAAACGGAAAATAACAGAGCTGATTTGACTCGGTGTTTGAGAAAATGGCGGATTGCTTCCCGATGTGACGCCACGTTGTGACGTCATCGCTCCGAGAGCGAATATTAGAAAGGCGTTTAATTCGCCAAAATTCACCCATTTAGAGTTCGGAAATCGGTTAAAAAAATATATGGTCTTTTTCTGCAACATCAAGGTATATATTGACGCTTACATAGGTCTGGTGATAATGTTCCCCTTTAATCAATATTTCCCCCATTCTCTTCCTAATTGCCATAGACTGGGTCATGCGGAATACAACTGACAGACCCAGGGGTATCCAGTGGACTTTGTTCTCCCAACTTGAAGACCTAGATTTTGCTGATGATCTTGCTGTCCTTGCACCAAAGCACATCCATCTGCAGGAGAAAACTGACAGACTGAACAAATTCGCCCAACAGGTAGGGCTGAACATAAATGTATCCAAAACACAAGTGATGTGCATTAATGCCACTCCAGATGTACCAATCACAGTGAAAGGACACGCTCTCGACTATGTTGAGAACTTTACCTATCTGGGAAGTCTCGTCAGTAAGGGCAACGCTGCACAAAAGGACATTAGAGCAAGACTCGGAAAGGCACAGGGGGCTTTTGCTAGGCTACACACCATCTGGAAGTCCAAGCAATATAGCTTAAGAACAAAGGTCCGACTTTACAACAGTAATGTAAAGTCTGTATTGTTGTACGGCTCGGAGTGCTGGCGAGTAACATCCTACAACATGAAAAAAGTCGAAGCCTTCCACAATGGATGCTTCAGGGAACTCTGTCGAATCATCTGGCCCGAGAAAATATCCAATGCACATCTATACAAGAAGACCAAGTGCAACAGTGTGGTGCTAGAGATCAAATGCCGCCGATTCCAATGGCTTGGGCATGTTCTGAGGATGGACCAAGACCGCATCTCCAAGATCGCACTACGTTGGACTCCACCTGGGAAAAGGAAGCAAGGCCGGCCCAAGAACACGTGGCGGCGTACGGTGACAGCTGAGCTGAAGGAGATGAACCTAACCTGGGGCGAGGCACAGCATGTTGCTCAAGACAGGTCCAGATGGAGGCAGATCGTCGAAGCCTTATGTCCCGTTAGGGACGAAGAGGATTAAGTAAGTAAATAAGTAATATGCACACAAAGGGTTAACAAGAAAGTATCCCTGCAGAGATTGTCTTAGGTTGTGTGTGTTTGTCTCCATCTCCAGGCATACATTAAATATCACAGATGACAACTTTCAGATTTATGGAAAAATCCTCCTAATATCCAGATGATTTATAATCTAGAATAATTTTGATGAGCCGGGACACGATGATGCGGGAGCAGCAGGACGTAACGGCCAGCTCACAGTAAAGCAGCAGAGGGCTACTGAGCTGTGTGTTATCAATCCCCCACTAAATTACTTTGTCTGCGCTAGCACTTATAATAACAACATCGCTAATATTTGACTACAATTGACTACAATTGTTAGCTGAATTTTTATGTATTTAGCTATTTACGACTTAGAATGTATAAGAAAAAGAACAACATATGTGTTCATGTCTTGCATAAGGATTGTAATTAATAGACAGTACCTCTTTGTCTAATTTCCAGTATGACTGATCTGATACTATGGTCAGAGTGGAGAAGCGTTCCCATTGTGACGTTAATTAGGAGCGTAATATTCAACATGGCTGACTGAATTTGAAAGTTAAAGTTAAAGTACCAATGATAGTCACACACACACTAGGTGTGGCGAGATTATTCTCTGCATTTGACCCATTACCCTTGATCGCCCCCTGGGAGGTGAGGGGAGCATTGAGCAGCAGCAGTGGCTGCGCCCGGGAATCATTTATGGTGATTTAACCCCCAATTCCAACCTTTGATGCTGAGTGCCAAGCAGGGAAGTAATGGGTCCAATTTTTATAGCCTTTGGTATGTTTGAATGCATGGGTTTGCCTATATTTGCAGATTGTAAATATGATTGGATATGATTTGATGGATACAATGAAACACAACTAAGCATATAAAGTCTACTTGTTTTTCCACTCTACTGGTACTATAAAGTCCATTCCAGATGACGCGCTAGCTGTTCAAAGTCGGGACCCGGGGTGGATCACTCACCTGTGCATCAGTTGGGGACGTCTCTGAGCTGCTGACTTGTCTCCATTCTAGATGATCCCCTGATGGTCCCACTATGGATTGGACTCTCACACTATTAACTAGAGCAGTGGTTCTTAACCTGGGTTCGATCGAACCCTAGGGGTTCGGTGAGTCGGCCTCAGGGGTTCGGCAGAGGTCAAAACACACCCGACTCATCGTGTAAATACAAACTTCTCCCTATCGGCGTATTATGGATACGGCAACAGCTGACTGGCTTGCAGGTGTGTAATTTGTTGTGAGTTTATGCACTGTGTTGGTTTTGTTGTTTGAACAAGGTGATGTTCATGCACGGTTCATTTTATGCACCATTAAAAAAACATGGTAACACTTTAGTATGGGGAACATATTCACCATTATTTAGTTGCTTATTAACATGCAAATTTGTAACATATTGGCTCTTAACTAGTAATTATTAAGTACTTATTAAAGCCTTATTCGGCATGGCTTTATTATAACCCTAACCCTCTAACCCTGACACTAACCCTAACCAAATAACTCTGAATTAAGTCTTTGTTACTTAGAATATGTTCCCCATACTAAAGTGTTACCAAAAACATATAACTTTGTCTTGAATTTGAAAAAAAAATAACATTTTATTTTTCACTATAGAAGGGTTCGATGAATGCGCATATGAAACTGGTGGGGTTCAGTACCTCCAACAAGGTTAAGAACCACTGAACTAGAGCCACTCGGGTCCCCCCCCATCTGCGGTCCCCTACAAGGTTTGTAATTGTATCCCATTGGGTTGAGTTTTTTCTTGCCCTGATGTGGATCTAAGCCGAGGATGTCGTTGTAGCTTGTGCAGCCCTGTGAGACACTTGTGATTAAGGGCTACATAAATAAACTTTGACTTTGATTGATGTTTAATACTAAATAGGATAGTGTTTTACATACCTGCCATTGTTGTCTGTTTGACTAATTTCACTTGATCAAACCTTTAACGTTCAACACTACAAAAAAGGGCCACATTTTTGGTATCAGATTAGCCTTGGAAGTGAATAAGGTGTATCGGGACAACCCCAATGAAGATGTCAATTTTGTGGGCTTCAACACATTCATTGATTTATTATCTACTACTTACCTAGTGGTTAGAGTGTCCGCCCTGAGATCGGTAGGTTGTGAGTTCAAACCCCGGCCGAGTCATACCAAAGACTATAAAAATGGGACCCATAACCTCCCTGCTTGGCACTCAGCATCAAGGGTTGGAATTGGGGGTTAAATCACCAAAAATTATTCCCGGGCGCGGCCACGCTGCTGCCCACTGCTCCCCTCACCTCCCAGGGGGTGAACAAGGGGATGAGTCAAATGCAGAGGACAAATTTCACCACACCTAGTGTGTGTGTGACAATCATTGGTACTTTAACTTTAACTTTAACGCTGACTTTGGGTGAGAGGCAAGGTGTATCCTGGACTGGCCGCGAGTCAATCAGAAGCTAAAATCTTTGGCTGTGATGCAAGCACACAAATTAAAATATGAATCACATATTTACATGCGAGCACATAACAAACTGGATTGAATGATATAGATTGCTTTACCCATTTAACTGCACGCTATTGCTGTATTCAGTACTCAAGTAGAATACAATTGTGTCACCGTAAATTTCTCGTTTACTTTCTCAGGAAATAGTTACACAATTGCCATTTTGGTCAGGTATGAATTAAATTAAACTGTTGTTCAGAACCCCCCTTCTACAGGCAAGAGTCCATCCATCCATCCATTTTCTACCGCTTGTCCCTCTCGGGGTCGCGGGGGGTGCTGGAGCCCATCCCAGCTGCACTCAGGCGGAAGGCGGGGTACACCCTGGACAACTCGCCACCTCATGGCAGATAGACACAGATAGACAGACAACATTCACACTCACATTCACACACTAGGGCCAATTTAGTGTTGCCAATCAACCTATCCCCAGGTGCATGGGCTCCCAGAATGTTTTATTCTAAAGGCTGTCTGAATATAGCAATGTGCCGAGAATTGAAGACTGCTGGAGAAAAGACCCACCCGTCTAAAGTCCAACGCATTCTCTGAAGATGGTCACTACACACATGCTTTTGTCCACCTTGATGCCCCACACTGGCGGAGATGTTAAACCTTAGGTTAACTTAGCACGTGCATTGGAGGCACACACTCTTGTCCACTCTCACTCCATCTGCACCTGGTACATCCTATCATCATTAAAACTAGAGAGAAAAATGTGTGTGTGCATAAAGGTAAAAAAAAATTGTGACAGCATTGTGTTTATGTTTCAAGCAAAACGAAGGCCAAAGAGAGTAACTAAGGCATTCCACTCTGCCCAAAGGCGGAAAAATATTTCCTTGAAGGGGAACTGCACTTTTTTTTGGAATTTTGGAATCGTTCACAATCATTATGAGAGACATGACGATGGATGTTATTTTTTTTAATGCATTCTAAATATTAAATACATGCGATCAAAAGTCCGCTTACAATGGAGACTATGGGAGCCGCTCAATTCTGCCTATAAAGCCCATAAAAAAACATTCAAACACCTCCATTGAGGTGTTATATACATGATGTAAGTATTTATGAAATATAATAACGGGCATATTTATGATAATGTATGAATAATACATTTATTATTTACGTATTTTGATCATTTTAAGCATATGCGGCACATTAATATCAAAAACACATCACAGCGTTTGCTTTTTTTTTCTTCATCACTGATTTATGCTCACTGGAGACTTTATGAGAGCCAACAAACCAATAAAACATCACTTTAATAAAACATCACTTACTGAAGAAGGTCTGCTGTCATTAGAATGTTCATATATTCCCATTTAGATGAAGAATGACTCATAGTCCCAGGGAAGAAACATAGTGAGGAGTCGGGGGGCGGGGACCAAACGTCTTTTCGTGTCGTTCTTGCTCAAATGGCTGTCAAAGTGTACCAACTTGTCGGATTACATCCTCAGCAATCTACTTTCCAGGTGATGGGCAGAATTTATGATCTACAATAAACTTCCAAGGAGCATGGAAGCGAGGAAGCTGAAGACCACTCAATAATGTAAACATAGGCACTGCTACAGATCACGTCGCTGCTATAAATAGTTTGTCTGCGTTAGCGCTTATAATAACAATATCACTAATACTTTGTTAATATTGAAGTCACGAAATGTAAATGGAGTATTGTTGGCGCTTTTTATTGGGTTTTATGGCCGGAATAGTGGAGATCCCATTGGCTCCGCTGTAAGCGGACTTTTATTTTCTTTTATTTAATATTTAGAAAGCATTAAAAAAATCCATCCGTTGTCATGTCTTTCATAATAATTGTGAACGGTAGGCAAAATTCTAAAAAAAAAGGTGCAGTTCCCCTTGTTCTTCCCTTACAAGTTAAAGAGAAACTTAACTTTTTTTGGAAATGTGTCTATCATTCACAATCCCTAAGTAAGACAAGAACACATATGTCTTTCTTTTTTGGTAGATTTTAATGTGTAATATACGGTAAGTACAAGGAGGCTAACAATGCAGCTAAAGGGGAGTAATCTATTGTGCCCATTAAGCCCTCTAAAACATCCAAAAACACTAAATTGACATCTCATGACCTGAATATTATATGACCAATTATTAGCAATATTATCACAAGCGCTATATTATTACAAGCGCTAACAAACCAATTTTAGTGGCGCCATGATCACAGAGAGCTAAAAAGCTTATGCAGCTATTAACATACAGTACTGAGCTGCTGCTGTTGTTGTGGTAGAGCATCGCAGTCAATGTTGAAAAACTCAATTTGTTGTTTGTGGTTGCTTGCGGGTAACAACGTTGAGGGTGAGAACTCTTTGTGAATATGTCCGACACCCCGGGAAGGCGGTTCTCGCAGTCATGGCTGCTGCATCGCTTCTAAGTTAGTAAAAATTGATTATAGATTATAACTCTCATCTGTATAGTAGAAGGACATTGCCATACATCTAGAAGTTGGGCAACTTTGACATCCAACATATACCTGGAGATGGCGAGAAAAGACTTGAGAGACTTCTCTCTGGCTCTCGCAGAAGGCGAACGCTTTCCCTTCCCTCTCCCTTCTTGTTACTGCTTGCTTCTTTGTTTTGTCTTGTCTTAACTTTCTTGGAGCTTCATTTTGCACTGCTCTCCAAAATCTAAACAATGGATTTGATCAACTGGCCTCTCAACAAAGTTGACAAGATCATCTCAACAAGAAGCTTGAATTCAGGGGAACCTGCCTGTCCTGACAGAAGGTTTGTTGCTAGACACACGATAGACTCTTCGTTGAAGCAGAGTGCCGCATGCCTGGCGACCCTTTCAGTCAAGGGCGTGAAGATATCTACTTATCCAGAATCATGGTAACTGAACATTTGGTGATCGGAATAGTCGTTGCCCTGGTTTATCGACAAACTAGAATATGCTTGCTACCGTTCAAGGTACCCCAAAGCTGCCACAAATGATTGAAGGATGGGCAGAGCTGCGGGCACTCAGACTTTTGTGAATATGGACTAAATTACAAACTGGACAACATCTTGAAGACGCCATCTGCTCTGCAATTAGAGTGAAAAGTTTAAGTTTGTATTCGCTCGCTCAAACACAAACTGTCACGGCCCCGGCACATTCAAATGAGCCCTCATCTGTGCGCGCTGTTGAACGCACCTCCAAGAGCGCACTTCCAGGAGCGCGCCAGGCGCATGTTAGTCCTGCTGCAGCCGGCAGCTGCAATCAATCACCTGCAATCAGCGCACTTGTGGCTGATCAGAGGACGGCCTTCATAAGCCTGCACAACCTGCTATCCCGGGCCAGAACATAGCTACCTGTCCTGTACACAACCCTTCGTTCCCGCGTGACGAGCAGTGTGTCTCGTCTTCCCCTGTGTTCCCCTCCGTTTCTCTGGCTGCCTCTTGGATCTCGACCTCCCGCACGGACACAGATCTTTTGACGCCTCTCTATCGCCTCCAATTCCCTACCTGTCTCTCAGATCTACGAGCCTGCCCTGCCCCTTTTGGACTTGCCTCTCGCTCAACACTCACGGTAACACTTAGCAAGTAACTCCCACACACAGTCACACACCATACACTGTCGGATTTAGTCACACTCCATTCCCTTGTTTATTTAATAGTATTATTTGTTATTTATATATATAAAGCATATATATAAAAATAGAGCTTAATACTACGCCCCTGTTGTCTGTGCCGTCTCCTCCTCCTGTATACAACACAAACATTGTA
Organism: Nerophis lumbriciformis; assembly: GCF_033978685.3. NCBI lineage: Eukaryota > Metazoa > Chordata > Actinopteri > Syngnathiformes > Syngnathidae > Nerophis > Nerophis lumbriciformis. The sequence goes on from NC_084578.2 coordinate 28,173,389, forward strand.
GTCTGACCAAAAGGACAGTGCAGAAAAGAAGCTTCAAATGATTTCCCTCTCTCTTATGGACACATACCTCTTGGACTGACTGGCTGTGTTATCGTGATAACAGTCTACGAGAGCACCCAGGTCACAGAACAAAGCCACTCTGCATACTTAAGCACAGACGCAAGATCTATGGAAAATGCACGCCACTCACAGGTACTCCACATCCCACGCCTTTGTCGCTTCGCCTCCCGTTGTATGACAGAAAACAGAGCAGCGCCCATGGTGGCAGCAAATTCAGAGCGGATCCCAGAACGCTTACCCCGTTGTTGCAAGTCTCAAGGTCTTTTTTATAATGTATATGTGCTTTGCTCAAGGTTGTTCCCTGGGTTCGTAGTTTGTATATCTTGTTTAGCACTTAGCAATACTGCTGCATGATGTCTATGCACGATGCACACTGGTGTTGTTGAAGGGAAAAGCGAACGATGTATGCGTCTGTAAAATTAATAAGCCGCCATAAGCTTAAAATGACACCTACAGAAATATTCCATGTTATTATAAATGTGCCTGTTACTATATTACATATATACTTGCAGCGTGTACCGTATTTTCCGCACTATAAGGCGCACCGGATTATTAGCCGCACCTTCAATGAATGGCATATTTCATAACTTTGTCCACCAATAAGCCGCCCCGGACTATAAGCCGCGCCTACGCTGCGCTAAAGGGAATGTCAAAAAAACAGTCAGATAGGTCAGTCAAACTTTAATAATATATTAAAAACCAGCGTTCTAACAACTCTGTTCACTCCCAAAATGTACGCAAATGTGCAATCACAAACATAGTAAAATTCAAAATAGTGCAGAGCAATAGCAACATAATGTTGCTCGAACGTTAATGTCACAACACACAAAATAAACATAGCGCTCACTTTCTGAAGTTATTCTTCATTCGTAAATCCTTCGTCTTCGGTGTCCGAAGTGAAAAGTTGGGCAAATTTACGATCCACTGGCAGATGTTGGCGTCGTCTGGCGCTGCCTCCTCGTCTTAGTGAAGGTGTGTTCGCCTTCTGTCATCCACTGTTCCCACGCAGTTAGCAGTCTAGCTTCGAATGCCCTGTTGACACCAATATCTAGCGGCTGGAGGTCTTTTGTCAATCCACCCGGAATGACGGCGAGTATTGAATTAAGCGCGTAAGCGTGTCTCTCAATGTGCTGTTATGAGCTAGCAAATATAACAACTACACTACCCAGCATGCAACGATAGTTACGAGCATGCGCGGTAGCCCTGAGAAGCGTTGTATGCTGGCAGTTAGCACGCTGTGAGTAAACGTTGAGAACTCAGTTAACACGCCTCGTCTGCATTATTTATAATTAGACAGACAACACACTTAATAGGAGCCATTTTGGGGTCTTTACATAAACACACAAATGGAAATGAAACGTCACATATCCCAGCATGCACCGCGCGCTTCTTCTATGGGGAAAAAAGATGGCGGCTGTTTACCGTAGTTGCGAGACCTAAACTTTATGAAAATGAATCTTAATATTTATCCATATATAAAGCGCACCGGGTTATAAGGCGCACTGTCAGCTTTTGAGAAAATGTGTGGTTTTTAGGTGCGCCTTATAGTGCGGAAAATACGGTATATATAAAACAATGATGGAGGCTTTTGGATGTTTTTAGAGTGCTTTATAGGCGGAATAGAGCCACTTCAATTGTATCCAGTGTTAGCTGACTTTTGCTAGCATTTATTTATGATTTAGAATGCATCAAAACAAGAAAAAACATATGTCTGCTTGTCTTACATAGGAATTGTGAATGATAGGCACAATTCCCAAAAAAGTGCAGTTCCTCTTTAAGCCTTAGACTATAAGAGACATTTTTATTCAAGATAGGAGCAGTGGAGTCAGATTGTTTTAGCAAGTGTTTGAACAGGCGGAAATACAAGTGCCCAGCGACAATGTCAAGTTGCAACTGGGAAGAGGTTAAGCTACCCATGGGGACCTAATCAAAATAAAGATCAATGTGCAAATCCTACTTGTTATTGCAAAACCCAGCATGATATCTGCCTTTTTCTCTAACCTTCTCGTACGGCTTCATTGTTCGTTTTGCCTCCCTTCCTGAGATTTTATTATTACCTTTTGTTTTAAACACAAATGATCTTCTAGCCCCACATTTCCACAAACCAAATCTTTTTGATTCCGGAATGATAGTTATTACTTCTACTTTTAATTCCCAGGAACTACAATATTTTGTGAAAGGAAAACTGGTCTGAAAGATGGACATGGTTTTTGCATATTTAGCAGTTCATTTTGATTTTTCAGTGCAGAACAGCATTCCCACATAGTACACATTACAAGTGAGCGACAGGATGTGTGCCTACAATTATACGTCTGCTCGGGGGGGACACAAAAATAAGGCAGTCTAGCATTTTTCTATTAAGTCATGGCTAGCGATAGTGCCAAGGAAAAGTCCGAGCCTGGAGACCCTCTTCCGTCGTAATGTTTGGGAAATATGATTGGGAGAAATCCTAATGGCCCTTGTGTAAAACCTGTTTTTAACTCTGTTTGTTGTGCTCTTGTGTGACGTAAATCTCTTCCTCTAGGAAGGTCAGAGGGCCGCCAATAATATTCTCCGCTGTCCTGGTCATTCTCTACAGAGTCTGCAGCCAAGCAGGCAGCACTGGTTCTATGGTGGCCCAGTAAAAGACTATAAAAATGGGACCCATTACCTCCCTGCTTGGCACTCAGCATCAAGGGTTGGGATTGGGGGTCAAATCACCAAATGATTCCCGAGCGCGGCCACCGCTACTGCTCACTGCTCCCCTCCCCTCCCAGGGGGTGGAACAAGGGGATGGGTCAAATGCAGAGAGTAATTTCGCCACACCTAGTGTGTGTGTGACTATCAGTGGTACTTTAACTTTAACTTTAAAAATATACCTGCAGTTTTTCCTTAAGTTGATTCCTCTGCAGCACACAAAGGAAAGTAAAGTATCTGCTGTGACATTTTGACCAGTGCTGAAGGGTTGACAGTCCATATGAGGTCCTCTGAAATGTAAGGACCCAGGAACTTTAAGGAGGTCACCATCACCACACACGCTCTATTTTCTACAAGTGGAGCATGTTCCCCTCTCTGTCTCCTAAAAACAATGACAATCTCCTTGGTCTTTGTTGTATTCAGCTTCAGGTTGTTTTTGGTGCACCACCGTGCCAGCGCCTGTATTTCCTCTCTGTAAGCTGTTTCATTAGCCCCCATGATCAGACCCACCACTGTGATGTTGTTGGCAAACTTGATGGCGTTTGATGGATGAGTAGGAACACTTAAAGGAGGGGGCACAACACACAGCCCTAAGGGGAGTGACAAGGTGTAGTAGCATAGTTGTCCCAATTTACCAACCTCAGGTCGGTTGGTCAGTTTGTTTAATCCAGGAACAGATGAGGGGCGGTGGAACCAGGAAGCTCAGCTTCTCTACTAGGATGTCAGGGATGATGGTATTGACCACCAAGCCATAGTTGACAACAACATCCTGACATAGGTATTCAGGAGTTCCACATGTACCACAGCTGAGTAAAGAGCAGTGCCAATGGCATCCTCTACGGGCCGGTTTAGTCTGTAGGCAAACTGATATGGATCAAATTTCTGGGGAAGACAGAGTTTGATGTATTAGAGAACAAGCCTTTCAAAACACTTCATAACAACAGACGTAAGTGGTCTGGTCTGTAGTCATTTAAGTAGTTTATGGCTGTCCTCTTGGAGACTGCGATGACAGTGGCTGCCTTAAGACAGGGCAAAACTTGGGCTTGTGCGTGGGATGGATTTAATATTTCTGTCCGTCCTTCTGCTAGCTGGTCTATACAGAACCTGAGCACCTTGCCCAGTATGCCATCTAGCCAAGTCGCTTCAAGCAGGTTTAAAGCCTTCAGTGACCACCTCACCTGGTGTACACAGAGGACTAGCAGTTGAGAACTTTAAGGTAAGAGAGACACTCGGGGTTTGGGTGGTCTGGATGACTTAAAATGGACAAAGAAGAAGAAGTGATTGAGTTTCTCCGCTAGCAAGTCTTCCATGTGGTTGGCTGCCGATAAATTACTTTTGTAGCTCTTTGGGTGTTGTATGCCTTGCCACACCCACCGCGAGTCGTTGTTGTCTAGGTGTTCCTATACTTTCCTCCGATACTCCACTTTAGCAGCCTTGATGCCTCACTTGAGGTCATATCTAGCCCTGCTGTAATGCTATCTGTCCCCTGTGTGGAAGGCAGAGTTTCGGGCCCATAAAAGGGGCTTTATCTTTGAGGTAATCCACAGTTTTTGGCTTGGAGAGACCCGACTGTGCTTATCCACAGTGACAGTGTCTGTACAGTGTTTAGTAAAAGACAGCACATCATTTTCCCTCTCTTGTAGCTTCAGATGGTTGAACAATGATCATGCCATGGTCTGGAAGCAGTCCTGCAGCTAGAAGGGTGCCCCCTGTGGCCAGGTCTTAACAGTTCTGGTAATAGGTTGCTCCTCTTCTAAAAGTTGGTTTAGGCAGGAACAAGAAGCAAGGAGAGGTGGTTAAACGTGCTAAGGTGGGGGACTTGAACAGTCTTGTAGGATTGCTTTAGATTAGAGTGAACCTTGTCTAAGGTATTGTCGCCTCAAGTCGGGCACTGTATGTATTGCACAAATCTGGGGCGCACATTCTTCAAGCAAGATTTGTTCTAGTCCCCAGCCACAACAAGAATGCATCTACCTGTTGATAGCATCATGCCATAGTAGCAATATCAACTAAACGGGGACAAAAAGTATTGTGCTGATAGATACAACCATCTTTTCAGTCGGCATTGTAAGTAACTGTTATGTTATATAGTGCTATATGATAACTTTGTGTTTCACTATAGTTGGATCTGCTTAGTACCCCGACTCCAAAACATGTAGCCCATTCTCTATATTCAGGCTCAAAAAATATAAGGTTCTATATCAACATTATTCCCAAAGTAGACGTCGTTGGCTGTCATGAAGTCTGCCATGATTAGTGGTGGTTGTTGTTTACAAAAGTAGCATTTGTTGCTTTGCTCTCTGCTAAATCAATGCGCTCAGGAAAACAAATTACATTAATGTTTAAAATTAGTAACATATTGCAAGTATTACATGTTATCATGAATGTGCCTGTTCCCCTATGGCAGGGGTCGGCAACCCGACATGTTAAAAGAGTCATATTCGACCAAAAATTGTTAAGGGTTGGAGGAGGGAGTTGTGACAGCACAGTTCCACAAGGGGGCAGTAAAGCTCTATGTTTTATTTATATATATATATATATATATATATATATATATATATATATATATATATATATATATATATATATATATATATATATATATATACAATATATATAATAATTAAACAATAATAATACAAACAAAGGAAATGGAGTGTGAACTAATATCCAAGAGTGTGTGGTGTAGACTAGGTGCGGGAATTACTTGGGTGTTTTATCGTAGTGTTGAATCGAGAGCAGGGACAAGACAGAGGAAGGTCTGAGAGACAAGTGGGAGGTCCGTGGGGCTGAGAGAGAGGCGTCAAGAGGTCCGTGTCCAAGTGGGAAGTCGAGATCGAAGAGGTAGTCCGGGAACGACGGGAACGACGACAAGGAATGACAAGACACACAGCAACGTCAACGCGGGAACGGAGGTCTGCAGTTGGATCGACAAGGTGGACAAGAGACAATCAAAATGACGGGGGAAGAAAAACAGAGAGAGAGAGAGAGAGCAAGATTGCATAAGGCACGATGATCGCTTACTGTACGCCAACAGAAGGTTATATTCCGGCGAGGGATGGCAGGTTGTGCAGGCTTTTGAAGGCAGGTCTGATCATCAGCACCAGGTGTGCAGATTGCTACAGATTGTTTGCAGCTGTTCGCTGCCGCTGGTCTGGGGCGCGCTTTGCGCGCTCTCGGAGCTGCGCACAGATGAATGCGCACTGACGCGCGCCCGGACCGTGACAAAAATACAAAAAACAAATCTGTCTGGAGCCGCAAAAAGTTAAAAGCCTTATGTAAATGTTCTAATAAAGGCAACACATTAAGTAAGTGTCTCAGAGGGTGAGATGACTCCTGGAAATTACTTGCTTAAAACTGCCAAAGGTATAGATGTGTGTGTCCAAGTTAAAGTAAAAGACAGGTTGTCTTCTTCTAATGGATTTATTACAATCTTTGCAAAATGGGTAACGTTTGCTGTGGTCTGGAACAACATGGCACAAAATCGGAAATGCAGCCAATATTACATACAGATAATGTGTCTTGAGACACATAAATATAAATTAAATACACAGAGGATATAAGTAAAGGAAATTAAAAATATACCTACAAACGAGTCATAATGATGCAATATGTACACACAGCTAGCCTAAATAGCATATTAGCATGGATTAGTAGCACTCCACACAAGTCAATAATATCAACAAAGCTCACCTTTGTGTATTCACGCACAACATAAAACATTTGGTGGACAAAATGAGACAAAGAGGAGTGGCATAAAACACGTCTTTCTGTGCCAGCGTCGGAGAAAGTTGTACATGTAAACAAACAACGGTGAGTTCAAAGACCGCCAAAACTAGTAGGACAAAACGGTGCTTGCCAAATACTCTCATCAGTGAAGCATAAACATATTAAACACTAACCATTAGGAAGGTTTGTGTCATGTTTGTCCTCCTACAGAAACATTATTAAAACAAAAATATGTTCCCCCCCCCATCTTTTTCCATTTTTGAAAAAGCTCCAGGGAGCCACTAGGGCGGTGCTCAAGAGCCGCGGGTTGCTGATCGCAGCTCTATGGTTACATAATGTATATACAAACGTAAAACATTGGTGGAGGTTTTTTCAGAGTGTTTCATAGGTTTATATAGTAGCTTTGCTTGAGATCGTAGCAAGAAACTCCTGAAAGAAAATATACTGTACGTGGCTAGTTTTGTCTCTTGATCTGTCTGCAGCTGTTTGTAGGATGAATTATATAATTGTGAATATGAGACGGTAAGTGCCGACCACTGAAGCAATTTGGCACACATCTCCTGTGTTCTCCCATATATGCTGAAGCAGAAGACATGGGATTCAATTAAGTCAGTATTTGTGAGTGTGTGTGTGTTCACTCAAGTCTATTGTCAACTGATCCTTCTCCCCAGAGACACAGACCAGACTGATTGAATCCATCTCTGGCGCCTCTCAGTGGGGGGATGAGTTCAAGGTAATCCCTTCTGTCCATACTCCATGCTGAGAGGGACTCAAAATGTGAGTCTGCCTTCTCAGGTCTGTGTGCCTAGCCTAAGACTACTTAAGCTTTGAATTCTTGTTTTACCCCAATGAACACCTGAGCTACAGAGGAGGTAGGTTTAGTTGATATGGGAACACTATTAAAACATCACTGTATGTGACTCTCCCTACTCAGGAACATGGGGTTACAACTTTACGGCACTAGGGGACATACTCTAAATAATACTGAAATACAGATGCCGACTACTCTGAATTATAAATATTTCATTGATAATAATGCTGAAGTAGATGATATAGGCAAAGTAGTTGAAGGCTTTAGCATACTTGCCAACCTTGAGACCTCCGATTTCGGGAGGTGGGGGGTGGGGGCGTGGTCGGGGTGCGGGGCGTGGTCGGGGCGGGGGGGCGTGGTCGGGGGCGTGGTTAAGATATATATATATATATATATATAAGAAATACTTGACTTTCAGTGAATTCTAGCTATATATATATATTTTATTACATATATATATATATATATATATATATATATATATATATATATATATATATATATATATATATATATATATATATATATATATAAATAAATAAATAAAAGAAATACTTGAATTTCAGTAATCATTTATTTACACATATACACACACATAACACTCGTCTACTCATTGTTGAGTTAAGGGTTGAATTGTCCATCCTTGTTCTATTCTCTGTCACTATTTCAGAACACACACATTATACAAATATACATAATAAAATCAATAAGAAAATGGGAGCTCTAATTTGGGAGTCTGAATTAGGATCAGAAGTTCCTATATAAACAGTGCGCACTCACGTCGCCATTTTGTATTGATTACTGCAGCTGTGCACTGGATTCATTCACAAATACAAACTACAACTCACAAACACTTTAGAGTTAGGCTCCACCATCAGAATGTGTACTTAAACTTATAAAGATCACATGGATATTATTCAGTGAGTTGATTCACCAAAACTAACCTGTTATACAGGAGGAAAAAGCACACAGGACGTTTCAATTGTTCACAGACTGGTCGCGCTCATCAGAATGACAAGACACTTCCGGTCTGCAGGTAATAGCATTCAATTGGGAAGAAACGCCCTACTGCCCCCAACTGACCAATGTGAATACTGATAAATGTGTAATGACAGCTCCAAAAACGAATTCAAACCACAAAATAAAATAAATAAATCAACACAAAAATGTGACACATTATGGGTGGGTCACATATGCATGTACAGTAGATGGAAGTATTGTCCTGTTTAAAAGTGTCACAACATTGCTGTTTACGGCAGACGAACTGCTTTACGGTAGACGAAAACTTGACTGCTGTTGTTGTGTGTTGTTACCGCGCTGGGAGGACGTTAATGAAACTGCCAAACAATAAACCCACATAAGAAACCAAGAACTCGCCCTCGATCATTAGCTGTTTATATTGTGAGAAAGCGGACGTGTGAACAGGCTGTCAACACGTCACTCAGGTCCGCATGGAGCTGGAGGGGGCGTGGCCTCCAGCTCCGCCTGAATTTCGGGAGATTTTCGGGAGAAAATGTGTCCCGGGAGGTTTTCGGGAGAGGCGCTGAATTTCGGGAGTCTCCCGGAATATCCGGGAGCGTTGGCAAGTATGGCTTTAGGCCCCGCTTGGTAAGTGCTGGACCAAACCAGGAAGGGATCACTTGTCCCATGAGGATTGAGATGGAAATATAGACTATAATAAGATACCTGTCCAGTGTTCCTGACTGCATTGAGTGAAAATAAAATAAACAATATTGTGAACAAACCTAAATATGAAACCTGCACTGGTTGTAAAATAATCGTTAGAGATCATAATAAAGGTAACTGAATAGATCTCAAAACCAAGTCAGTAATTTATTATTTAAATGAAGGAAGTTCCCAGACAGAATGAAATTAATAGTGGTAGTAATAGAGATGTCTCAATCGTGAGATCTGCTCGAGCTGATTTTTGCCGTTTTTTTTAAACTGATGGGAGATCGGCTTATGAACTTCATAGATTTTCTGCGTGAAGCGGCAGCAGTAGTATGACACATCGCTTAACGTTAACTTACAACAACAAGTTGAGAGATTTTCGTTATTAAAGTACAGCTTGAACAGAATCAATTATAGAAAATTGGCCAAGATACTAAGCCCTGGTATTAACAACAAAAAGAGTCCTACAGCCACTTGTAATGACTGTTATTTAACCATTTCTAGGGGTGGTACAGTACTAGGTAGGGTTTCCAACCGTCCCTTGAAAAACGTCCCGCATTTAGAAACAAAAGTAGGCGTTGGGTATTGAGCTGTCAAGGGACGCACTTCATCCCATATCTTAATTACAGCGGGAATAAAAAATAGTGTCAATAAATTCCATCGAATGACAAAAGCTTGTTGTTCGCAAAAACAGTTTGCAGCAGGCTAAGCCAATCAATGCCAGGTGTGTGATCACTCACCTGTCAAACTTATTTCAGTTTGACTTTTCTGGCATCTGTTTGTTTCACCGTGGCTGATGTTACTCTGTCTCAGTGTGGCAACAGTTAGCTAAAATGATCTGCCTAGTTTCAATATATACATACAGTATATAAATATATACATTTTAGGGCGCAATAATAACGCGTTAACTATACATTTCAATTAATAACCATGTGAATGTTACCGGAGTTTGTTGTATGTGCGTGTTGGATGAATCCTTCGTCAGACCAGAAGGGGCAAGGCGAGAAGGCAGTCCGTGGGCAGGCAAGCGGTCGGAGCTGAAGAGAAGCAACGAGGTCCGTGTCCAAGCAGGGGTCAAGGATCGGGGGAGGCAGTCCGGAATCCAGAGGGAAGTCGAGGCACACGGCTCGGTCACGGAAGACACGGGAAGTACTGCGGGAGACACAAAGGATATAAGACACGGGAACAGGGAAGGCAATGAGAGAGATCATGTACGCGGGAGGGAATCCAGAGACGGGATGATTACTACGGGAGTGAGCTATGTTCCGGCACTGGATCTTTGGGTCCGCTGGTCTTTATCTCGTCTGTCTTCATTAACCCCTGGTGCGCGGATTGAGGATTACCTGCAGCCTTGCAGGCGCGTGGCCGCGATGCGTGCAGAGCGTGCAGGGGCGTGTCCCGGCGCGTCTCTCGCAAAGGTGCCGGCAAAGCTTGCTGCAGATGACATGCGGGATTGCGCATGCGCCGTGACTTTCTTTAATTGCAAACACTCGATCCAACATCAGAACATGTAAAGACACATTCCCATTTGTCCAAAAGGATGGTAACTGGATCCGGTACTTTTTTTTGGCACCGACCGACTTTGGTGCCATGTTTTGGTGCCTGAGTTGCGCGTGACGTCACGTCTGTTTGAATTAGCACTTGCGAGTGACGAGTACTTGCTAGCACTTGAGAAGAAGACAAGCGATTTTGAAGCGGACATGCTCTTAGTAATCTTGCAACCCATCAATGTTTTATGACAACAACCGAATCATGCCAAATAGAAAACACTCTGTAGTGTGGCTCGTCTTTTCCAAATGCGATGCCGATGCAGATTACGCTCGCTGCAGTATTTGTGACGTAAACATTAAGGCAAGTGGCGGGAATAGTTCCAATCTGAGGTTCAACGCAGGATTATTCTCATGGCTGAAGAGTGCAGCCAAGTTAGATGTTCGGCTGCAACTCTTGCATTTGGCACCTTTGGCGACTCGGCTGCAGCCAACAACACAGGGGAAAAAAAGGCATTTGGTGACAATAACAGCAACACCAGCACCCTCCGCGACCCCGAAAGGGACAAGCGGTAGAAACTGGATGGATGGATCATCCTCCTCTACATCTTCTCCAGGTAAAAAGCCTACTGGAGAAGAATACATTAGCTTTGCATCTTAATTATCAATAATTAACATAATCAGCCTGGTTCCTTGTACTGTACTTTGTAATGTTAATGTAAATATGTTGCCTAACTTTCATTAGTAGTTTAGTACTACATGTTTTCCAGATGGAGAAAGAAAGCAGTACATGAATCCAGGTTTTATTTTGTGCAATACTAAGAAAATAACACTGCATTGTTGTAGTTTAGTGTTTTTATGTTGAAGAAATTTGCGAAACAATTGCAAACATAATTGGATGCTGTTTTTATATATTTGATGACCGATCGATAAAGAGAAATAAATATGTTGCATTTAATTATTTTAAGATTTCATTATTACGCAAATTTTAAAAAAATACCACATGAACACACACAAAAGTACCAAAAATTGGTACCATTGAGTACCGGTATCGATTCCCAGTTACCAGGAATACCATATCGATTTAAATGTGAAAGGTACCCGTCCCTATTTGTCAGATATGTTTTGTGATAGTATTCTATGATATTTGCACCTTAAAAATGCTAGTACATCAGTTGAGGAATATGTGTAAATTGTTTTATAACATGTTTTGGTGGAGTCCTCTATTACAGAATGGTTAGCAGGCTGAATATTACATTGTATTCATTAATAGAGAAGGTTAAATCATTGCCATGCAGACATATGAAGACCATTACGTTGTACAACATGCAGAGGTGGGTAGTAACGCGCTACATTTACTCCGTTACATCTACTTGAGTAACTTTTGGGATAAATTGTACTTCTAAGAGTAGTTTTAATGCAACATACTTTTACTTTTACTTGAGTATATTTATAGAGAAGAAACGCTACTTTTACTCCGCTACTTTTATCTACATTCAGCTCGCTACTCGCTACTAATTTTTATCGATCTGTTAATGCACGCTTTGTTTGTTTTGGTCTGTCAGACAGACCTTCATAGTGCCTGCGTTTCAACAAATACAGTCACTGGTGACGTTCACTCCGTTCCACCAATCAGATGCAGTCACTGGTGACGTTGGACCAATCAAACAGAGCCAGGCGGTCACATGACCTGACTTAAACAAGTTGAAAAAGGTATTCGGGTGTTACCATTTAGTGGTCAATTGTACGGAATATGTACTGTACTGTGCAATCTACTAATAAAAGTTCCAATCAATCAATCAAAAGTGTGAAGGAAAAAAGATCCTTTTTTTATTTCAACCGTACATCCCGTCAAAAGCCTAAAGACTGACTGCACAGTTCCTGTCTTCACAATAAAAGTGCCGCTCCATCGCGCCTGCGCTTTCAAAATAAGAGTCTCCTAAAGCCAGCGCAAACAAGCTAGCAAGCTACGGAGTTTGCCGCCAATGTATTTCTTGTAAAGTGTATAAAAACGAATATGGAAGCTGGACAAATAAGATACCAAAAACCAACCACTTTCATGTGGTATTAGACAGAAAGGAGGAACTTTTTTTCTCCTCCATTTGAAAACGAGGACGTTATCAGCACCACTGTCTGATTCCAATCAATGCAAGTCATCACAATCAGGTAATACACCAACTTATATTCTTGTCTTCATGAAAGAAAGGAATCTATATGTGTTAAACATGCATGTATATTCATTAAAACACCTTTAACATGCAAACAAAAACGGCAAAATAAATAACTATAAATTATATACTGTATATATCAATGTATGTATGTATATATATATGTGTGTGTGTATATATATATATATATATACATATATATATATATATATATATATATATATATATGTGTGTGTGTGTGTGTATATATATATACATTATGTATATGTGTATACATATATATATATATATATATATATATATATATATGTGTGTGTGTGTGTGTGTGTGTATATATATGTGTGCGTGTGTATATGTATATATGTGTGTGTATATATATATATAAATATATATATATATATATATATATATATATATATATATATATATATATATATATATATATATATATATACATATATATATATATATATATATATATATATATATATATATATATATATATATGTATGATATGTGTGTGTATGTTACTCATCAGTTACTCAGTACTTGAGTAGTTTTTTCACAACATACTTTTTACTTTTACTCAAGTAAATATTTGAGTGACTACTCCTTACTTTTACTTGAGTAATAAATCTCTAAAGTAACAGTACTCTTACTTGAGTACAATTTCTGGCTACTCTACCCACCTCTGACAACATGTCATGTACAGAATATCAGAAGCATTTATTCAGGTAGACATATCACAGATTACAGCTGGGATTGGCTCCAACTTCTACATTTTAAGTTCTATGGAAACATATTGACCCAATAAGGGTGCATTACTATTAACTACCATTATTTAATATGAACTATTATTACAACTCCCTCTGGGGGTCCCCACACCCCACTGTATGTATTTATTATAGTGTGCCTTTTCTTTGGCCCACCCCTATAATGTTGATAATTTTCATTGACTACAGTGAATAAAAACGTGTCTATCTATATCTTGACATAAAAACAATAACTTGTGTGTTGTTTGGGAACTGTTGGTAATAGTTATGTACAGTAAAACTTTGAACTCAACTCACCTTAATGTGTGTTAATAAATGTGTGTTCCACGTCTTCCATGTCGAGAGCAGTTTTGATTTTGGCTTACAAAGTAAACAACTAAAAATAAATGTTTTGGGCATTGTTTTATCCAAACGCATACATTTGTAGCTTGTAGCTTTTGCAGCTAAGCTACTCGCTACATGGGTCTAAAAATAGCTAAGCTACGGAAATCGCTACTTGTTCAAAAATAGTAAAGCTTCTGCCAAGCTATTGGGAAATGCAGTTAAGCTACAGTACATAGCTTCGGTTCTTGTAGCAAGCTACTGCCTAACACTGAGGGCTGTCAAAGTTAAAGGTGTCATATGTAATAATTTCATGTCATGTGATCTGATATGTCAAAAGGCATTAATAAATCATGTTCTTTTGGAATACCTCTATAACTGATAACAGTAGTTCAGCCGGGATATACTAATTTCCAAATTAGGTTTACAGCCCTGAAATCTTATTGTTTTCATTTCGATGTCCTGCCCTCTACCGTTTGAGCAATTAGAAAGTCTGAGTGCGTTACATCCAGGTTGCTAGTTGCACACTGCCATCTTCGTCAAGCTACTGCCACTGGTAAAGTTTCTAAACATGTCAGACCTTAGTGAATCTACAATGCCTCGTTACGGTTCTCTACGTATTCATGACAAAGCCAGGAACAAAATGAGGATTTGTATTAGGGATGCCTTTGAAAGATGGAGACGATTGAAGGCGGAGAAAATGTTTTCATCTGACGCCAAACTTGCTAATTTCCTCCTTGATAGGTAAGTCAGGCATTTACGTTTTCTAATTATTTGTAATAAATGGAAATGGAATTTTTTTATGTAAACTATATTGTCCAACATGGTCTATGATCTTGTCTAACAAAGCTAGTATGTTCGTGCAACGAATGCTTAGCATGCTAGCCCGGTCAATGACACATCGACATATTGGCTAACAGGGGAAATATATGCCCGTTAGCCTGTATGTCGATGTGTAATCGAACTGACAGGGCAAAATATATTTTTGACAAATAAAACCTGTGTGGATATGGGTAGTGTCAGTGCCTATTTCGTTCTCAATGTTCTGATACGCTGAAGAAATGGGTTCCAACATTAGCACGGCTGTCATGGCAATGTGAATTGTATGGAGACAGCCAAATCACATGATAAAATAATTCCTCATTCGTGTTTGCATATTGTGGACTACATGTACCAAGTTATATGGCAATCTAAAACGTTTGAAACAGTAGCCCATAGGCGTACTTTGGAAAAATGTCTCCTCTTTAGTTTAGGGCGTACATTAGGCTGCTCAGCATGCTCTACTTCATTTCACCAGTATAAACATTGCTAGCGTTGGTTGTAGTTAGTTTTAGTCTTTGTTTTCTGATAGTACTGACAATAACCATAAGATTGCCATTTGTTGAGATATTGTACACAGGCATGATGTACTTCTTCCTGAAAATAGCCTAATTATGTGTAAAATGTATTGGTCAGAGATCTGTTATTGACAAAACGCTTGTCTATTCAGCTATTATGGTCCCAGCACCTCAACCCCTAGTAAGAGGCAGTGGAAGTTTGAAGTTCCTTGGAGTAGCCCAGTCCATTGAGCTGGATTCGGCTACGTATCTGGCAACCTTAGTCAGGGAGAGTGGGAGGGGACTACAGAATTTTGACCGTGACAGCAGTACCATTTCTGGCCAGATTTTTACATATGGCTCCTTTAACACGATTACGCTTTAACTACAGTTCTACAACAGCAATCTTTCTTTCAACAAAAGATTAAATTGCACATGTCCTGACTACCGTATTTTTCGGACTATAAGTCACAGTTTTTTTCATAGTTTGGCCGGCCTCCAGTGCGATTTATATATGTTTTTTTTCCTTCTTTATTATGCATTTTGACAGGTGCGACTTATACTCCGGTGCGACTTATACTCCGAATAATACGGTACTTTTTGACCTTCGGGCCATTCCGTAGCGTGGGGAAATGTAATGGCGTCAGTTGCTATTGAGCCACAACCTTGAAAATAGCGAGCAGAAATGCACAAAAGAAAGGGGGAAATTATGGAAATATAAGATCCAAAGCTATGCCGTTCTCCAGACAAGAAAATACCATTTTATCTTCGAACGCCGTTGACATCATTGGAGAAAACGCCGGCTGGCGCCTTTGCTGCTTGGAAGAGGGGGAGCTTTTAGCTGTGTTTTGATTACAGTTAAGTTGCATTGATAACATAAAATGTAGATTGTTACTGGACTGTTTTAGTAAGATGGCATAAAAGCTTAACAGAAATGAAACAGGGTAAGCAGGAAGTCAAAAGGGGACACTTTTCTGGCTTCAAAACAAAAGCGCTACACTTTACATCCGGTTCAGCGATATTAACAAAATATACATTTCCTATTTGTCTTACATCACGATCATGCTTTGTCAAATATGTTTTGTTAAGTAAACTGTGATATTCACACCTCAATAAATGCAAGTAGATCAGTTGAAAAAACGGGGGATTTTTTTCTGGCTGGCTGAAATATTGTGTAAATTACTTCCTAACATGTTCTAGTTGATACTCGTCAGTTACAAGTTTAACACGCTGAATATTACAATTTATTAAATAAATGTAGAAGTATATCACAGTAATATCACAGATTAGATTGCCAAACATCTTTGACGATCAAACCATGATCATTACAATTCACATTTTGTGTTATTACTGCATGTAACTGGTATTTCAACATAGTATAGCTCCTCTTCTGCATGCAAGGGCTTCTACAGCAGTAATATAAATTATGTATCGCAACATAATACAAAAGTTAGTGTAGTAATAACACAATAATGACAATTATTGCACTACAATTGAAACAATATCGATATTGAATACCGTATTTCCCGGACCATAGGGCGCACCGGAATATAAGGCGCACTGCCGATGAATGGTCTATTTTCGATCTTTTCTCATATATACAGGTAAAAGCCAGTAAATTAGAATATTTTGAAAAACTTGATTTATTTCAGTAATTGCATTCAAAAGGTGTAACTTGTACATTATATTTATTCATTGCACACAGACTGATGCATTCAAATGTTTATTTCATTTAATTTTGATGATTTGAAGTGGCAACAAATGAAAATCCAAAATTCCGTGTGTCACAAAATTAGAATATTACTTAAGGCTAATACAAAAAAGGGATTTTTAGAAATGTTGGCCAACTGAAAAGTATGAAAATGAAAAATATGAGCATGTACAATACTCAATACTTGGTTGGAGCTCCTTTTGCCTCAATTACTGCGTTAATGCGGCGTGGCATGGAGTCGATGAGTTTCTGGCACTGCTCAGGTGTTATGAGACACCAGCAGATGACATGGCACCCCAAACCATCACTGATGGTGGAAACTTTACACTAGACTTCAGTCAACGTGGATCCTGTGCCTCTCCTGTCTTCCTCCAGACTCTGGGACCTCGATTTCCAAAGGAAATGCAAAATTTGCATGGTTGGGTGATGGTTTGGGGTGTCATGTCATCTGCTGGTGTCGGTCCACTCTGTTTCCTGAGATCCAGGGTCAACACAGCCGTCTACCAGCAAGTTTTAGAGCACTTCATGCTTCCTGCTGCTGACCTGCTCTATGGAGATGGAGATTTCAAGTTCCAACAGGACTTGGCGCCTGCACACAGCGCAAAATCTACCCGTGCCTGGTTTACGGACCATGGTATTTCTGTTCTAAATAGGCCCGCCAACTCCCCTGACCTTAGCCCCATAGAAAATCTGTGGGGTATTGTGAAAAGGAAGATGCAGAATGCCAGACCCAAAAACGCAGAAGAGTTGAAGGCCACTATCAGAGCAACCTGGGCTCTCATAACACCTGAGCAGTGCCAGAAACTCATCGACTCCATGCCACGCCGCATTAACGCAGTAATTGAGGCAAAAGGAGCTCCAACCAAGTATTGAGTATTGTACATGCTCATATTTTTCATTTTCATACTTTTCAGTTGGCCAACATTTCTAAAAATCCCTTTTTTGTATTAGCCTTAAGTAATATTCTAATTTTGTGACACACGGAATTTTGGGTTTTCATTTGTTGCCACTTCAAATCATCAAAATTAAATGAAATAAACATTTGAATGCATCAGTCTGTGTGCAATGAATACATATAATGTACAAGTTACACCTTTTGAATGCAATTACTGAAATAAATCAAGTTTTTCAAAATATTCTAATTTACTGGCTTTTACCTGTAAGGCACACCGGGTTATAGGGAGTCATATTATTTTATTTTTTCCTAAATTGAAAATATTTCCTTGTGGTCTACATAACATGTAATGGTGGTTCTTTGGTCAAAATGTTGCATGGATTATGTTTTACAGATCATCTTCAAGCCGCTTTCTGACAGTCGCTTCCGGATGTGACCAGGCCCCCATGAGCCTGCACTACGGGCCGGCTCATTGAAGACAGCAGCAGCAGGCCCTAAGGGCAACACCAGCTTCTAACTAAAAAAACTCTAATTAATAATAAAAAGAAAACATATGCCGTATTTTTCGGAGTATAAGTCGCATCGGAGTATAAGTCGCACCTGCCGAAAATGCATAATAAAGAAGGAAAAAAACATATAAAAGTAGCACTGGAGCCCGGCCAAACTATGAAAAAAACTGCGACTTATAGTCCAAAAATTACAGTACATATGCCTTTTTAAGAGCATTATAGTCTCTGAGGTAGAAACAAAAGTACTTTTATGGTGAGATGCTACATCAGTATTTAGAATTGTTCCACTTCTCATATTTCTCTGATTGTATTCCGTGTCGCCAGCATATGTGGCAACACCTACTTGGTTACCATGGCAATTGAGAGCAGAGCGACCGAATGATCTGATCACAAGAGTGCGGACAGTCGGGCTTCAAGATCTGATTTGATCAACAAATACGAGTTTCCTGCAGTCTGAACATAGAAAGGACGTCTCACACAGATAGAACACACAGATAAATGTACTTTAATAATCTTGTGAGGGAAATTAGGGAACCACAGCGATACTCACACAGCTCATCAAGTCAGCAAGTGCCCTCTTGCTGGCTGGGTAAATTTATAGTTGCATCGCCATGGCAACAAAATGGACTAGTCTCAATGGGGGGGAAAACTAAAGTAAAATAATTGAGAATTTGAAGGACTCAATCACACAAATACTTAAGCTTGTAAGGAATAACATTGTTTTTGTTGTTTAATTGGGTCTGACAAACATTCACCAGTAAAACACGAATGCAGAAAGCAAAATTTGCTGTTACATGTTTTATTAGAGTTTTGTTTACTCAAACTCAAAAATGGAAACCAGCTGCTGTTTACCACAACCATTGTCACTCCTAACAAGGTATAAGAACATTTTAATAATACCATAATGTATCAGTTCTAGATAAAAAACCTGTTGGGGAGACTTAGACAGTCCATCCAGGATTTCAGTGGTGTTTTTTTGTGATTGTTGAAGCCTAAAATTAAGAAAGTTACAGCAATAGTTAAAGATTTTGAGTTAGATGTTTAATATATCCTGATGTGAGACAGGCACACATAGGTTTTTCTAACTCCTAAATAAACGCTAGCCAGAGTCCACTAACAAAGGCATACTTGCCAACCTTGAGACCTCCGATTTCGGGAGGGTGGGGCGGGGGCATGGTTGGGGACGTGGTTAAGAGGGGAGGAGTATATTTACAGCTAGAATTCACCAAGTCAAGTATTTCATATATATATATATATATATATATATATATATATATATATATATATATATATATATATATATATATATATATGTGTGTATATATATATATATATATATATATATATATATGTGTGTATATATATATATATATATGTGTGTATATATATATATATATATATATATATATATATGTGTGTATATATATATATATATATATATATATATATATATATATATATATATATATATATATATAAGAAATACTTGACTTTCAGTGAATTCTAGCTATATATAGCTATAAAATAAATATATATATATATATATATATATATATTTATTTTATTATATATATATATATATATATATATATATATATATATATATATATATATATATATATATATATATATATATATATATAATAAAATAAATACTTGAATTTCAGTGTTCATTTATTTACACATATACACACACATAACACTCATCTACTCATTGTTGAATTGTCCATCCTTGTTCTATTCTCTGTCACTATTTTCCACTACTTCTTCCCGGAGGCTATCCAGGTCCAATCGCAGCTGCGGCTTGGAACTTACAAGCGTATTTCTTCATCTTACTCGTCGTCGGTGTCGCCACGGCTGTATCTTCCTCGTTCTTCTGCTTCGTCTCCTTGTTGTGTGCGCAGTTGTGCATTGCACTCTCTAAAAGCCCTAGATGTTATTGTCACATATGCATGTACAATAGATGGCAGCATTATCCTGTTTAAGAATGTCACAACATTGCTGTTTACGGCAGACGAACTGCTTTACGGTAGACGACAACGTGACTGCTGTTGTTGTGTGTTGTTACCGGGCTTGGAGGACGTTAATGAAACTTCCTGACAATAAACCCACATAAGGAACCAAGAACTCGCCCTCGATCATTCTACAGTTATAACGTGATTGGGCAGGTATGCTGTTTATATTGTGGGAAAGCGGACGTGCAAACAGGCTGTCTGGAGGGGGCGTGGCCTCCAGCTCCGCCTGAATTTTGGGAGATTTTCGGGAGAAATTTTGTCCCAGGAGGTTTTCGGGAGAGGCGCTGAATTTCGGGAGTCTCCCGGAAAATCCGGGACGGTTGGCAATTATGAACAAAGGAGGTAATGGGATTCAATCTATTCCGCCTAAAAATTGCTTTAAAAACCATCCAATAACCTTCATCAACGTTTTATGTACACGCTGAATCCTCAAGTTGCTGGAACGGACGCTGAGCCACGCCGTCCCTGTTATGATCCGTGGCCCGGATCATGTTTTGTTATTTTCTGTTAGTTTTAGACTCCCCCAGTTCCTGTTTTGTGCACCCTTGAGTTTGTTTTAGTTACCACGGTTGCTTATTATTTTCACCTGTCTCTGATTGATGTTCGGGACGCTCACCTGTTTCCCGAGCACTAATCAGAGGCATTACTTAAACCTGCCTTTGCCGGTCAGTCGGCCTGGCTTCATTGTTTGCTACATGCACCTGTTACGTGAGTATTGCTTGTCTCTAGTCTATGCTAAGTGGTAGCCTTAGCTTCGAGTGCGATCGGCACGTTGTCCCTTTGGCTTGTTTTCTGTTCTTGTACTTTTTTGATTTTCGAGAATAAATCATGTTCCTACCTGCACGTCCTGTCCGGAGTGGTCCGTTTGCATCCCGGGGGAGCGAATCCTGCAGTAAGCTGTGACCGCCCAATCGTAACAGTCCCATCTAAAAAGATTGGAAAAAAATACTGAATTGATGTTTTACTTGTTTTATTTTAACCAGAGACTTAGAGTAGACACTCGGTGGCAGTAATAACTCATACTTAAGAGATAATTGTCAAATTACTGTAACATTTAAAAAATATAACGTATAGTAATAATTAATTAAAATAAAATGAATAAACACCAGCAATTGTCTGCTCTGTCGTCCACCATTTTCAGACATTCTTCATGTATGTGTTACATTTGAAAAGTGTTTGTCCTTCTTAAACATTAATTTATGTTCCAACACATACAGCCCCGCACATTAGGAGCATTATTGAACTGTTGAAAGTGATCTATGGCGCTGTAAATGAGAGACAATGATATTAGCATCACAATCAACCAACTCTAAAGGTAAAAAAGTTAAAGTAAAAAGTTACAATTAAAGTTACCAATGACTGTCACACACACGCTAGGCGTGGTGAAATTTGTCCTCTGCATTTGACCCATCCCCTTGTTCACCCCCTGGGAGATGAGGGGAGCAGTGGGCAGCAGCGGTGGCTGCGACCGGGAATCATTTTTGGTGATTTAACCCCCAATTCCAACCTTTGATGCTGAGTGCCAAGCAGGGAGGTAATGGGTCCCATTTTTATAGTCTTTGGTATGATCTCAGGGCGGACACTCTCACCAGTAGGCCACTGAGCAGGTGCTCTGCTTCTTTGCTAGGTCAGCATTGCAAATGCCATTCATGCTCCCATCTTCTTCCGCTTATCCGAGGTTGGGTCACGGGGGCACATACTTGCCAACCCTCACGGATTTTCCGGGAGACTCCCGAAATTCAGCGTTTCTCCCAAAAACCTCCCAGGACAAATTTTCTCCCGAAAATCAGGCGGAGCTGGAGGCCACGCCCCCTCCAGCTCCATGCAGACCTGAGTGACGTGTCGACAGCGGCCAGCTTGTTCTCACGTCCGCTTTCCCACAATATAAACAGCGTGCCTGCCCAATCACGTTATAACTGTAGAATGATCGAGGGCGAGTTCTTGGTTTCTTATGTGGGTTTATTGTTAGGCAGTTTCATTAACGTCCTCCCAGCGCGGTAACAACACACAACAACAGCAGTCACGTTTTCGTCTACCGTAAAGCAATTTGTCTGCCGTAAACAGCAATGTTGTGACACTCTTAAACAGGACAATACTGCCATCTACTGTACATGCATATGTGACAATAACATCTAGGGCTTTTAGAGAGTGCAGTGCACAACTGCTATACTATATACAGTATATATATATATATACATATATATATATATATATATATAAGATATATATAATAAAATAAATATATATATAGCTAGAATTCACTGAAAGTCAAGTATTTCATATATATATATGAAATACTCGAGTATATATATATATATAAAATACTTGAGTATTTCTTATATATATATATATATATATATATATATATATATATATATATATATATATATATATATATATATATATATATATATATATATATATATATATATATATGTCTTAATAAGGTTATCCAAAAAATAGTGCTCGATACCGTAGTAGAGCGCAATATATGTATGTGTGGGAAAAAAAATCACAAGACTATTTCATCTCTACAGGCCTGTTTCATGAGGGGGGGTACCCTCAATCATCAGGAGATTTTAATGGGAGCATTCGCATACCATGGTTTATATAGGGCACAGAGTGGGTGGGTACAGGCTGGCCTAGGGGCGTGGTGATTGGCTCATGTGTTACCTAGGAGGTGTTTCCGTCTATGGCGGCATGCTGTGACAATTTCGCTGCGCTTGTTGAGGGATGACAGGTCTGGACGGTAAATAATAAACAGTTTCTCTTTCAAGCATAGGTTGCATCTTTTATTACCACTATTGTAAGGTGTGCTGGATGCAAGAATTTGCCATGTTATTGAATATTCAACATTATTGTCTTTGAGGTCCCAAATGTGTTTGCTGAGTTCTGTGGTATTTCGCAGGTTTTTGTTCCTGAAAGAAGCCTTGTGATTGTTCCATCTGGTTTTGAATTCTCCCTCGGTTAATCCTACATATGTGTCGGATGTGTTAATATCCTTGCGTATTACCTTAGATTGGTAGACAACTGATGTTTGTAAGCACCCCCCGTTGAGAGGGCAATCAGGTTTCTTTCGACAGTTACAGTCTTTGTTGGTTTTGGAGTCGCTCTGTCTGGGGGCCGACGGCTCATTTGCAATTGTTTTGTTGTGGTTTGAGATGATTTGTCGTATATTGTTCATGCAGCTGTAGCTCAATTTAATGTTGTTCTTGTTGAATACTTTTCTTAGGGTGTTGTCTTTGGGAAAGTGTTTGTCAATCAGATTGAGGAATTTGTGTCCAATGTTAGTTGAGACGTTTTTGCTGTATGGGGGGTTGTACCAGATGATGTCGTTTCGTTTTCTGTTCTTTTTTGGCTGGTTTCCTGGCGTGGGTTCATAGGTGAGGGTGAAATTGTACCCGCTTTCATCAAGGGCTTTTTGGTACGGGGGGGTTGCTTGGTCAAATTCAGCTTTGCTAGATGACAGCATCGATAGCCTTTTATTGATTCTGGTAGGTATTCTTTTCGTGGTGGTGGGTGGGTGGTTGCTGTCATGGTGCACATATATAAACCATGGTATGCGAATGCTCCCATTAAAATCTCCTGATGATTGAGGGTACCCCCCCTCATGAAACAGGCCTGTAGAGATGAAATAGTCTTGTGATTTTTTTTCCCACACATACATATATATATATATATATATATAAAATACTTGAGTATTTCTTATATATATATATATATATATATATATATATATATATATATATATATATATATATATATATATATATATATGAAATATTTGACTTGGTGAATTCTATCTGTAAATATACTCCTCCCCTCTTAACCACTCCCCCAACCACGCCCCCCCCCCCCCGAAATCGGAGGTCTCAAGGTTGGCAAGTATGCGGGGGAAGCAGCCAAAGCATAGATGCTTCCCTCTCTCCAGCCACTTGGTCCAGCTCCTCCCCAGGGAGGCGTTCGGGTGGCATCCTAACCAGATGCCCAAACCCCCTCATCTGACTCTTCTCAATGTGGAGGAGCAGCAGCTTTACTTGGAACTCCTCCTGAATGACAGAGCTGCTCACCCTATCTCTAAGGGAGAGCTCCACCACCTGACGGATGAAACTCATTTCTGCTGTTTGTACCTGTGATTTTGTCTTTTTGGTCAAAACCCAAAGCGCATGACCATTGCTATCGAAAATATGTTCTTGTTTTACAGTGAATAAATGAATGTTAAATACATAAATAAATACATATAAACTGGGTAAATGTTTATATTGTAGCGGTTGCTCTGAAGACATAATTCACCACACCTGTTTACTTGACTTTGTCGTCATTATTCACTGTCATTGTTCTATTGTGCACATAACAATATTGTTCTTATTTAGCATTCATATATGCAGCTAAGAGTGAGTAATTCCGCGCGGCCCCTTTAAGTGACCGTCAGGAGATTTACCCAAAGGTGGGGGTTTGTTGTGACCGTCATTTTAAGTCGCTTGATGTTAGGAGTCATTCATTTTCGTCTTTGATGGAATAAACACGTTTTTGTGTGTCAAAATATACTTCAAGTTGTCTTGTTTTCACGTTACAAGTACAATAATATATTACCGTATTTTCCGCACTATAAGGCGCACCGGATTATTAGCCGCACCTTCAATGAATGGCATATTTCATAACTTTGTCCACCAATAAGCCGCCCCGGACTATAAGCCGCGCCTACGCTGCGCTAAAGGGAATGTCAAAAAAACAGTCAGATAGGTCAGTCAAACTTTAATAATATATTAAAAACCAGCGTTCTAACAACTCTGTTCACTCCCAAAATGTACGCAAATGTGCAATCACAAACATAGTAAAATTCAAAATAGTGCAGAGCAATAGCAACATAATGTTGCTCGAACGTTAATGTCACAACACACAAAATAAACATAGCGCTCACTTTCTGAAGTTATTCTTCATTCGTAAATCCTTCGTCTTCGGTGTCCGAAGTGAAAAGTTGGGCAAATTTACGATCCACTGGCAGATGTTGGCGTCGTCTGGCGCTGCCTCCTCGTCTTAGTGAAGGTGTGTTCGCCTTCTGTCATCCATTGTTCCCACGCAGTTAGCAGTCTAGCTTCGAATGCCCTGTTGACACCAATATCTAGCGGCTGGAGGTCTTTTGTCAATCCACCCGGAATGACGGCGAGTATTGAATTAAGCGCGTAAGCGTGTCTCTCAATGTGCTGTTATGAGCTAGCAAATATAACAACTACACTACCCAGCATGCAACGATAGTTACGAGCATGCGCGGTAGCCCTGAGAAGCGTTGTATGCTGGCAGTTAGCACGCTGTGAGTAAACGTTGAGAACTCAGTTAACACGCCTCGTCTGCATTATTTATAATTAGACAGACAACACACTTAATAGGAGCCATTTTGGGGTCTTTACATAAACACACAAATGGAAATGAAACGTCACATATCCCAGCATGCACCGCGCGCTTCTTCTACGGGGAAAAAAGATGGCGGCTGTTTACCGTAGTTGCGAGACCTAAACTTTATGAAAATGAATCTTAATATTTATCCATATATAAAGCGCACCGGGTTATAAGGCGCACTGTCAGCTTTTGAGAAAATTTGTGGTTTTCAGGTGCGCCTTATAGTGTGGAAAATACGGTACATTACCAACAACAAGTGATGGGAAAACTACTTGGAAAATATAGTAAGCTAAGCTCCAAGTTACTCTCGATTAAATGTAGCTAAGCTACAGGGGAAGCTATCCCCGGAGAGTTGTAGCAAGCTACACAGCAAAAGTTCCTTGCTACATCAAAGCTACATTTAATACCATTTATATCAATGGACCCACATGTATAATATCAATGTTAATGTAACTGAGAGTGGACAAATTGACCCAATAAGGGCCCATTACTATTAACTACCTGTCATTTAGCTGGGGACACCCTGCAACTATCTCGAAGGGGCCCCGCACCCCACTGTATGTATGTATCTAGATTGCCTTTTCTTTGGCTCACCCCTGTAATGTTATACATGTTCTCTGTCTACAGTACAAAAAACAGCATCTATTTATATCTTGAAAAAAAACCAATGACTTGTGTGTTCAGGCACAGTTGGTAATGGTTATGGGCAGTAAAACTTTTCAAGAAATCAACTCATCTTAATGTGTGTTCCGAAATGTGTCTTCCATGTCTTTAATGAAGAGAGCACTTATGATTTTGGTTTACAGAGTAAACACCTAAAAACTTTTGGCATTGTTTTCTCTAAACGCATACATTTGTCTAAATATGGCCAAGGACACGCATCATTGTGGGTTTCCTGCACGTCGTCTTCATCACTAAAGGACATACTTGCCAACCTTGAGACCTCCGATTTCGAGGGTCGTGGTTGGGGGCGGGGGCGTGGTTAAGAGGGGAGGAGTATATTTACAGCTAGAATTCACCAAGTCAAGTATTTCATATATATATATATATATATATATATATATATATATATATATATATATATATATATATATATATATATATATATATATATATAAGAAATACTTGACTTTCACTAAATATATATATATATATATATATACTTGACTTTCAGTGAATTCTAGCTGTATATATATATTTATTTTACTTTATATATATATATATATATATATATATATATATATATATATATATATATATATATATATATATATATATATATATATATAAGTAAAAGAAATAATTGAATTTCAGTGTTCATTTATTTACACATATGCACACACATAACACTCATCTACTCATTGTTGAGTTAAGGGTTGAATTGTCCATTATTGTTCTATTCTCTGTCACTATTTTTCTAACCATGCTGAACACCCTCTCTGATGATGCATTGCTGTGTGGCACGCACAAAAGTGCTTTCATCAAATGCACTAGAGTCTGGAATCTTTCATCTCTCCCTAGCATGGCCCAAAACCGGTCAATCTTTGCTTCCTGAGGAAGATCTTCACTGCCAAACATTTGGTAGTCCACTACTTCTTCCCGGAGGCTATCCAGGTCCAATCGCAGCTGCGGCTTGGAACTTACAAGCGTATTTCTTCATCTTACTCGTCATTGGCGTCGCCATGGCTGTGTCTTCCTCGTTCTTCTGCTTCGTCTCCTTGTTGTGTGCGCAACAATAAACCCACATAAGAAACCAAGAACTCGCCCTCGATCATTCTACAGTTATAACGTGATTGGGCAGGCACGCTGTTTATATTGTGGGAAAGCGGACGTAAAAACAGGTCAGGTCCTCATGGAGCTGGAGGGGGCGTGGCCTCCAGCTCGGCCTGAATTTTGGGAGATTTTTGGGAGAAAATTTGTCCCGGGAGGTTTTCGGGAGAGGCGCTGAATTTCGGGAGTCTCCCGGAAAATCCGGGCGGGTTGGCAAGTATGCTAAAGGATAAATCTAAATTGCGGGAGAGAATTCCTCTGCCATTTTCAAGTATTTTCCTTTTTTTTTTTTAATGTGTCCCTCTGTGTCTGACTCCCTCGCCGTCATGGAACATGAGTGTGTGTCTGTTATGATTTTACTAGTTTCAACGAGTGAGGGAAGAGTGGATCGTGAGATCGACAGGCGGATCGGTGCGGCGTCTTCAGTAATGCGGACAGTGTATCGATCCTTTGTGGTGAAGAAGGAGTTGAGCCGGAAGGCAAAGCTCTCGATTTACTGGTCGATCTACGTTCCCATCCTCACCTATGGTCATGAGCTTTGGGTCATGACCGAAAGGACAAGATCACGGGTACAAGCGGCCGAAATGAGTTTCCTCCGCCGGGTGGCGGGTCTCTCCCTTAGAGATAGGGTGAGAAGCTCTGTCATCCGGGGGGAGCTCAAAGTAAAGCCGCTGCTCCTCCGCATCGAGAGGAGCCAGATGAGGTGGTTCGGGCATCTGGTCAGGATGCCACCCGAACGCCTCCCTCGGGAGGTGTTTCGGGCACGTCCGACCGGTAGGAGGCCACGAGGAAGACCCAGGACACGTTGGGAAGACTATGTCTCCCGGCTGGCCTGGGAACGCCTCGGGATCCCCCGGGAGGAGCTGGACGAAGTGGCTGGGGAGAGGGAAGTCTGGGCTTCCCTGCTTAAGCTGCTGCCCCCGCGACCCGACCTCGGATAAGCGGAAGAAGATGGATGGATGGATGGATGGATAGTTTCAATGATATAAACATGATAGTTACCTAAAATATACATATGATTTTATTGATTAAAAAAAAACAGAAAAACATATTCCTCAGGGATCAATATGTAACCATAGACATTGGCAAGCTTTATACTAGTATAGATATTCAGAAAGGTATTACAGCTGTCCAAAGGCCATCTAGCAAGTTCCAGTACACCAAACTTCAAGCATGACTACCCCCTAAGACCCAAGAAATTCACCCACCAGGAGTAAATTAGTCATGATGAAAAGTTTGGGAGAAGAAGCTACAAAAGGGAGACAACCCTAACAGAAAACAAGACCTGGCAACTGTGAGGGCGGATGAAGGCTGCAACAGACCTTAGAAGTGCCGTTTGTCTTGGTTCTCCGAGCCACGGAGTCCACTTCTTAATCTGCCAAGTGCTGTGTGTTTGACGAAGCGCAACTTCAGATGCATAAAAATCATCACCAGTGCTTTTCAACCACTGTGCCGCGGCACACTAGTGTACCGTGAGATATTGTCTGGTGTGCCGTGGGAGATTATGTAATTTCACCTAATTGGGTTAAAAATATCTTTTGCAAACCAGTAATTGTTATCTGCAAATGCGCCGTTGTTGAGTGTCTGTGCTGTCTAGAGCTCGGCAGAGTAACCGTGTAATACTCTTCCATATCAGTAGGTGGCAGCAGGTAGCTAATTGCGTTGTAGATGTCGGGAACATGGTATGTCATGATCACAATATGCGGGAGGCAGCGTGTAGGTAAAAAGGTATCTAACACTTAAACCAAAAATAAACAAAAGGCGAGTGCCGCTAAGAAAAGGCATTGAAGCTTAGGGGTGGCTATGCAAAACAAAACTAAAACTGGAATGGCTGCAAAGTAAACAAAAACAGAATGCTGGACGACAGCAAAGACCGTACATGACATGACAATCAACAATGTCCCCACAAAGAAGGATAGCATCCGCACAACTGGCTCAGTGGCCTTGTGGTTAGAGCAGTGGTTCTTAACTTGGGTTCGGTGAGTCGGCCTGTGAGTCGGCCTCAGGGGTTCGGCGGAGGTCAAGACACACCCGACTCATCGTGTAAATACAAACTTCTCCCTATCGGCATATTACGGATACAGCAACAGCTGACTGGTTTGCAGGTGTGTAATTTGTTGTGAGTTTATGCACTGTGTTGGTTTTGTTGTTTGAACAAGGTGATGTTCATGCACGGTTCATTTTGTGCACCAGTAAAAAAACCTGGTAACACTTTAGTATGGGGAACATATTCACCATTAATTAGTTGCTTATTAACATGCAAATTAGTAACATATTGGCTCTTAACTAGTCATTATTAAGTACGTATTAATGCGTATTATAACCCTAACTCTCTAACCCTGACCTAACCCTAACCAAATAACTCTAAATTAAGTCTTTATTACTTAGAATATGTTCTCCTAGTGTCCAAATAACTCAAAATTAAGTCTTTGTTACTTAGAATATGTTCCCCATACTAAAGTGTTACCTAAAACATAACTTTGTCTTGAATTAGAAAAAAAAAAACATTTTATTTTTCACTAAAGAAGGGTTAGGTGAATGCGCATATGAAACTGGTGGGGTTCGGTACCTCCAACAAGGTTAAGAACCACTGGGTTAGAGTGTCCGCCCTGAGATCGGTTGGTCGTGAGTTATACCAAATACTATAAAAATGGGTAACCCATTACCTCCCTCAGCATCAAGGGTTAGAATTGGGGGTTAAATCACCAAAATGATTCCCGGTCGCGGCCACCGCTGCTGCTCACTGCTCCCCTCACCTCCCAGTGGGTGAACAAGGGGATGGGTCAAATGCAGAGGTTAATTTCACCACACCAAGTGTGTGTGTGACAATCATTGGTACTTTACTTTACTTACTTAAATAGTCTTGATTGCGAAAACAAAGCAGGTGCGGGGAAATGAAGACATGAAACTGCTACAGAAAAATATCAACAAAAGAGGAAAAGTCACCAAATTAGGAGCGCAAGATAAGAACTAAAACACTACACACAGGAAAACAGCAAAACAACTCCAAATAAGTCACGGCGTGATGTGACAGGTCATGACAGTACTAGAGATGTCCGATAATATCGGCCTGCCGATATTATCGGCCGATAAATGCGTTAAAATGTAATATCGGAAATTATCGGTTTCGTTTTTTTTATTATCGGTATCGTTTTTTTTGTTTTTTTTTAATTAAATCAACATAAAAAACACAAGATACACCAACCCAAAAAACCTCCCTCCCCCATACCACTCATTCACACAAAAGGGTTTTTTCTTTCTGTTATTAATATTCTGGTTCCTACATTATATATCAATATATATCAATACAGTCTGCAAGGGATGCAGTCCGTAAGCACACATGATTGTGCGTGCTGCTGGTCCACTAATAGTACTAACCTTTAACAGTTCATTTTACTAATTTTCATTAATTACTAGTTTCTATGTAACTGTTTTTATATTGTTTTACTTTCTTTTTTATTCAAGAAAATGTTTTTAATTTATTTATCTTATTTTATTTTACTCTGCAGCATCGCGTGGACATCGGGGGCAGTACCTCTGGATTGGCAGACCGGGGTGGTGGTTCCTCTCTTTAAAAAGGGGAACCGGAGGGTGTGTTCTAACTATCGTGGGATCACACTCCTCAGCCTTCCCGGTAAGGTCTATTCAGGTGTACTGGAGAGGAGGCTACGCCGGATAGTCGAACCTCGGATTCAGGAGGAACAGTGTGGTTTTCGTCCTGGTCGTGGAACTGTGGACCAGCTCTATACTCTCGGCAGGGTCCTTGAGGGTGCATGGGAGTTTGCCCAACCAGTCTACATGTGCTTTGTGGACTTGGAGAAGGCATTCGACCGTGTCCCTCGGGAAGTCCTGTGGGGAGTGCTCAGAGAGTATGGGGTTTCGGACTGTCTGATTGTGGCGGTCCGCTCCCTGTATGATCAGTGTCAGAGCTTGGTTCGCATTGCCGGCAGTAAGTCGGACACGTTTCCGGTGAGGGTTGGACTCCGCCAAGGCTGCCCTTTGTCACCGATTCTGTTCATAACTTTTATGGACAGAATTTCTAGGCGCAGTCAAGGCGTTGAGGGGATCCGGTTTGGTGGCTGCAGGATTAGGTCTCTGCTTTTTGCAGATGATTTGGTCCTGATGGCTTCATCTGGCCAGGATCTTCAGCTCTCACTGGATCGGTTCGCAGCTGAGTGTGAAGCGACTGGGATGAGAATCAGCACCTCCAAGTCCGAGTCCATGGTTCTCGCCCGGAAAAGGGTGGAGTGCCATCTCCGGGTTGGGGAGGAGATCTTGCCCCAAGTGGAGGAGTTCAAGTACCTCGGAGTCTTGTTCACGAGTGAGGGAAGAGTGGATCGTGAGATCGACAGGCGGATCGGTGCGGCGTCTTCAGTAATGCGGACGCTGTATCGATCCGTTGTGGTGAAGAAGGAGCTGAGCCGGAAGGCAAAGCTCTCAATTTACCGGTCGATCTACGTTCCCATCCTCACCTATGGTCATGAGCTTTGGGTCATGACCGAAAGGACAAGATCACGGGTACAAGCGGCCGAAATGAGTTTCCTCCGCCGGGTGGCGGGGCTCTCCCTTAGAGATAGGGTGAGAAGCTCTGTCATCCGGGGGGAGCTCAAAGTAAAGCCGCTGCTCCTCCGCATCGAGAGGGGCCAGATGAGGTGGTTCGGGCATCTGGTCAGGATGCCACCCGAGCGCCTCCCTAAGGAGGTGTTTAGGGCATGTCCGACCGGTAGGAGGCCACGGGGAAGAGCCAGGACACGTTGGGAAGACTATGTCTCCCGGCTGGCCTGGGAACGCCTCGGGATCCCCCGGGAGGAGCTGGACGAAGTGGCTGGGGAGAGGGAAGTCTGGGCTTCCCTGCTTAGGCTGCTGCCCCCGCGACCCGACCTCGGATAAGCGGAAGAAGATGGATGGATGGATGGATTTTATTTTATTCATTTAAAAAAAAGTACTTTATCTTCACCATACCTGGTTGTCCAAATTAGGCATAATAATGTGTTAATTCCACGACTGTATATATCGGTTGATATCGGTATCGGTTGATATCGGTATCGGTATTTAAAGAGTTGGATATCGGCAAAAAGCCATTATCGGTATCCCTAGACAGTACCCCTACTTTGAGAAAAGAGCTAGAGTGATGCATGGTTTATGGCGTCACATTAGTGCCAAAAATCCGAGCGCATAAAAACTGTTATCGCGCGCTGATTCCCCACTTCGTGCACGCGCGCGAATAAGGCACCACGTGCGCGCAAAAGGGTGTCGCGTGCCTTTCTGCGCGCGCGTGGTGCCTTTTTGCGCGCGAGCGGGGCTTTTCTGCGCGCGCGCCGTCTCGGTCTGTGCGCTGTCATGCTTCGTTTTGGCACTTCGGGGGCGGGTATGCTTGGACGGCCCCTTCTTTCTGATTGGTCAGGCGAAAAATGCTCACAGCCAATCAGACGTATAGCAGGGCGGGTCATCGTCAATATGTATCAAGATTTACGGAGGAAGAAGTGGATAAAAACATGTCGCGCGCTGATGAAGGCTATTTCATACCACATAAACACAATACAGGGTAATACAAAATGTGACCCAAATAAATAATAAGACAACAAACACCATAATCACATCTTTCAGCCAGAACTGGTCCACCAGCAATAACATCCAACCATAACATTATTTTATATTTTCACTTCTTCTTGAACATTTGTTTTCTAATTTATGGAATTTCTTTTGATTCAGCCATAAAATTAATGAAATAATCTTTGAATTTTGTTTTTAAAATGTTAAAAATAGCCTTTTAATAATGTATTCTGAAACAGTTTAAAATAATCTGAGAACTGACTAACACTGACCCTACACAACTATGTTGCACAATTAAGTCTTTTTTTTTTTAAGCGAAAGAGGTAATTTCAACAGGTACAGCATCCTATGTCATATCTACATGTAATAAGATTTGTAACAAGGCAAACCGTTTGTAAATCGGTCGAAAATCGAGCAAGTTATGGTAATTTAATTAGTACATGTACCATTGACATCAATGTAATGATTGAGGCTAGATGTCCGAGGTAAGGTGGCTACAACGTTGCTACGCTGGAGAATGATTGGTCATATGAGAAATGCTCAGAGCCAATCAGAAAGGAGGGGCCGT
The DNA here is from genome assembly GCF_033978685.3 of Nerophis lumbriciformis. Lineage (NCBI taxonomy): Eukaryota > Metazoa > Chordata > Actinopteri > Syngnathiformes > Syngnathidae > Nerophis > Nerophis lumbriciformis. Next base: position 28,206,819 of record NC_084578.2, read on the forward strand.
CTAAGCATACCCGCCCCCAAAGTGCCAAAAAGAAACATGTCAGCGCGAGGAGAGATGCCAGGAGTACACAGAGAGCGCACAGACCGAGACGGCGCGCGCGCAGAAAGGCTCCGCGTGCGCAGAAAGGCACCGCGCGCGCGCAAAAGGGTGTTGCGCGCGCGCACGAAGTGGGGAATCAGCGCGCGATAACAGTTTTTATGCGCTCGGATTTTTGGCACTAATGTGACGCCATAATGGTTGGTTATGGTTTAAATTCATATCGAACAATTGCGAGAACGACTTTTTATTGTCTACTGAGTTCATTTTTTTATGTTTTCTGCTGGTGGTGTGCCTCAGAATTTTTTCAATGAAAAAAATGTGCCTTGGCTCAGAAAAGGTTGAAAAACACTGATCAATATCATCCTACCATTTCTTAGGGACGATGGACCCCTATCTCCTAGCAAGAAGAGGAGCCAGCGACAGCTGTCCAAAACGTTTTCTTACAAACACCGAGACATTGGTAGACCTGACAAAAAGCTCCTCCAACTCCTTAAAATAAATGTGAGGCAACAGGATTTTGAGCTCGATGAACACTTTTACCTGCAAATCAAAAGCACGGCGATAGTCAAAAAATTTGCAACAGCCTGCGCCAATAATGAGAGACCTTTGCCCTGGCTGCATGCCGACAATGGCCATTATTTTATTATAGATACCTGGATGACATATGGGGTTGATGGACCTATTCCATGGAGGACTTCAATACACTCCTCAATATAATGAATACCAACAATAAAACCACCACCTTCAAGTCAACCACAAGCCTCACCGCAGTTGATTCTTTGGACACCAAAGAATCAAATTTTCCCCGATCGCACATCCTCGACATTAAGGTGTTTTTTAAGGAAACAGACATGCAAGCCCTTTTATTTAAGACCGGCTTCCACCCCGAGCACACAATTGCCGGCTGGTTAAGTCGCAGCTGCTGAGGTTTCATCAAATTCGAGGGATTTGTGGCAGCAACAAAATTATTATTTTCGGCCCTGAGGAGGAAGGGCAAATCTCAGTCTTATACTGTAAGTGTTTCACGACAAGAAAAGACTTCCTGTTGGCAAATTCATGATTCCACTCGTCACCACCTACTCTCCCACGGCTGTTGAGGTTTTCAAAAAGTTCGAGCGCAACTTCCAGACCTTTGTGGAGAACGGCAGACGGCATTATTTGGTGTCTGCGTTCAGAAGAAAAACAAGTTTGGCAGAGCTACTGGTCAGGCCTAAGGTCAGTCCCATCAAGGAACCTCCCTCGACACAGAAGGATGTACCGTATTTTCCGCACTATAAGGCGCACCGGATTATTAGCCGCACCTTCAATGAATTGCATATTTCATAACTTTGTCCACCAATAAGCCGCCCCGGATTATAAGCCGCGCCTACGCTGCGCTAAAGGGAATGTCAAAAAAACAGTCAGATAGTTCAGTCAAACTTTAATAATATATTGAAAACCAGCGTTCTAACAACTCTGTCCCAAAATGTACGCAAATGTGCAATCACAAACATAGTAAAATTCAAAATGGTGTAGAGCAATAGCAACATAATGTTGCTCGAACGTTAATGTCACAACACACAAAATAAACATAGCGCTCACCTTCTGAAGTTATTCTTCATTCGTAAATCCTTCGAATTCTTCGTCTTCGGTGTCCGAATTGAAAAGTTGCGCAAGCGTGGGATCCAAAATGGCCGGTTCCGTCTCGTCGAAGTCATCAGAGTCAGTGTCGCTGTTGTTGTCCAGTAGTTCTGTGAATCCTGCCTTCCGGAAAGCTCGGACCACAGTTGTGACCGAAATATCCGCCCAGGCATTTACGATCCACTGGCAAATGTTGGCGTATGTCGTCCGGCGCTGTCTGCCTGTTTTAGTGAAGGTGTGTTCGCCTTCGGTCATCCATTGTTCCCACGCCGTTCGCAGTCGTGATTTGAATGCCCTGTTGACACCAATATCCAGCGGTTGGAGTTCTTTGGTTAATCCACCCGGAATGACGGCGAGTGTTGTATTTGTGTGCTTCACTTGTTTTTTGACACCATCTGTGATGTGGGCGCGCATAGAGTCGTATATCAACATGGACGGAGCTGTGTGAAAAAAGCCACCCGGCCTCTTCGCCTAAACTTCCCTTAACCACTCGCTCATCTTTTCTTCATCCATCCATCCCTTCGAGTTAGCTTTTATGATGACGCCGGCTGGAAAGGTCTCTTTTGGCAAGGTCTTCCTTTTGAATATCACCATGGGAGGAAGTTTCTGGCCATTAGCATGGCAAGCTAGAACCACAGTGAAGGACGACTTCTCATTCCCTGTGGTGCGAATATTCACCGTACGTGCATTTTGTAGTCTGGTCTTTACAGATGTAAACACACAAAGGAAATGAAACGAAATATCCGCGCGCTTCTTTTTCTTCCGGGGGCGGGTGGTAGCTTACAGTAGAAGAAGAAGCGCTTCCTGTTCTATGGGGGCGGGTGCTTACCTTGGCGGTTGCTTGCGTAGAAGAAGAAGCGCTTCCTGTTCTACCGGGAAAAAAGATGGCGGCTGTTTACCGAAGTTGCGAGATCGAAACTTTATGAAAATGAATCGTAATAAAGCGCACCGGGTTATAAGGCGCACTGTCAGCTTTTGAGAAAATTTGTGGTTTTTAGGTGCGCCTTATAGTGCGGAAAATACGGTACTATTTCTACACACATCATGGCTCATTAACCAACACAACGGCAAGGGTTTTCAGCAGTTTTGTCAAGGCAATGGTCGCTCTAAAAATTGTGTGTACGTGATTTCTTGACAAAAATGTAAAATCCAGGATGTGGTCGAAACAGACAATGCAATCATGCAACACAAAGAATGAAAAATAAAAGGTTTGATGAAAACAGATTATATTTGAATTTAAGTAAAACTTAAATAACGCTATTAGGAAATAGTAGGGGAAAACAGTCAAACACAAATACAAATAGATGGTGTACAAATGAACATAGTGCAAGTAAACCATTTATTAGGATTTATAATAGATAATAAAATGAGCTGGAAACCACACATCAACATACTTGCCAACCTTGAGACCTCTGAATTCGGGAGATTGGGGAAGTGGGCGGGGGCGGGGTTAAGGGGGGAGGAGTATATTTATAGATATAATTCACTGAAATTCAAGTATTTCTTATATATATATATATATATATATATATATATATATATATATATATATATATATATATATATATATATATATATATATAAATAAAATAAATACTTAACTTTCAGCGAATTCTAGCTATATATATATATATATATATATATATATATATATATATATATATATATATATATATATATATATATATATATATATTTTATTATATATATGTATATATATAAATAAAAGAAATACTTGAATTTCAGTGTTCATTTATTTACACATATACACACATAACACTCCTCTACTCATTGTTGTATTTGAAAGTGCAATGCTTTGCAGCCAGTAGCACAGCCTTTGAAGGAGCATAGGTATGGGCAGCATCTGTGAAATGTAATTTGCAGGAAAGGAGTGAATTTAGGGTTGGATTGTCCATCCTCGTCCTATTCTCTGCCACTATCTTTCTAACCATGCTGAACACCCTCTCTGATGATGCATTGCTGTGTGGCACGCACAACAGTGCCTTCATCAAATGCACCAGAGTCTGGAATCTTCCATCTCTCCCTAGCATGCAAGCGTACTTCTTCTTCTTACTCATCGTTGCCATGACTGTCTCTTCTCCATTCTTCTTATTCGTCTCCTTCTTGTTATGTGTGCAGTTGTGCACTCCCCAAAAGCCGTAGATGTTACAACGTGACTGGGCCGGCACGCTGTTTGTATGGAGGAAAAGCGGACGTGAAGACAGGCTGTCTCACTCAGGTCCGCATGGAAGGGAACGCCCCCAATATTGTTGTCCGGCTGGAAATCGGGAGAAATTCGGGAGAATGGTTGTCCCGGGAGATTTTCGGGAGAAGCACGGAAATTCGGGAGTCTCCCGGAAAATTCGGGAGGGTTGGCAAGTATGCACATCAAATACTTACAACAAAGTGGAAAGAAATATTTCAGTAATGAATAAGGCAAAAGAACAAGTGAATCAAAAGTCACTCCATACTCTACACTGTTCATTGGTGTTACGATACCTGTGTTACTGTGTAGATATGGGAGAAGTACACTTGTATTACTAACACTCAGAATAATACATACGGCTGCATATGGAAAACACACGAATCCTCTGTTCATTGATTCTAAAATATTGAAATGAACTGATCTGGTACATTTTCAAAGTCCACAAATCATGTGCAAAGCAAATAACATATGCTGGCTTTTGAACTTTGCGCCTATAACAGTCCGGATGGTTCTTTTCCTCTTTGGTCCGGAGGACACAACGTCCACCGTTTCCAAAAACAATTTGAAATGTGGACTCGTCAGACCACAGAACACTTTTCCACTTTGCATCAGTCCATCTTAGATGAGCTTGGGCCCAGCCAAGCCTGCGGCGTTTCTGGGTGTTGTTGATAAATGACATTCGCTTTGCATAATGGAGTTTCAAATTGCACTTACAGATGCAGCGACAAACTGTAGTTACTGACAGTGGTTTTCTGAAGTGTTCCTGAGCCCATGTGGTGATATCCTTTACACACTGATGTCACTTTTTTTCAATGCAGTACCACCTGAGGGATTGAAGGTCACCGGCATTCAATGTTGGTTTTCGGCCTTGCCGCTTACGTTGCAATAGCTCGTTGAGAAATGTTGTTCTTAAACTGTTCGACAATTTGCTCACGCATTTGTTTACAAAGTGGTGACCCTCGCCCCATCCTTGTTTGTGAATGACTGAGCATTTCATGGAAGCTGCTTTTATACCCAATCATGGCACCCACCTGTTCCCAATTAGCCTGTTCGCCTGTGGGATGTTCCAAATAAGTGATTTATGAGCATTCCTCAACTTTCTCAGTCTTATTTTGAAACAAGTTGCGGGCATCAAATTCCAAATGAGCTAATATTTGCAAAAAATAACAAAGTTTACCAGTTTGAATGTTGAGTATCCTGTCTTTGCAGTCTATTCAATTGAATATAGATTGTAAAGGATTTGCAAATCGTTGTATTCTGTTTTTATTTACGATTTACACAATGTGGCAACTTCACTGGTTTTGGGTTTTGGAAATTTTAATTGAAATTGAACATCACTAAACAAAAAAATGCGAGCACTTAACTGGTACAGCTACCTCTTTTTTTTCTTCTGTTTTCCTATTATTGCCTCATCTTTACCCCCATCTTAACTCTAACCTTACCTTACTACCCTATTGTTTTAACCATCCACAAACCCCTAACCCTGAATCAATCAGTCAATCAATCAATGTTTATTTATATAGCCCTAAATCACAAGTGTCTCAAAGGGCTGCACAAGCCACAACGACATCCTCGGTACAGAGCCCACATAAGGGCAAGGAAAAACTCACCCCAGTGGGACGTCGATGTGAATGACTATGAGAAACCTTGGAGAGGACCGCATATGTGGGTAACCCCCACTCCCCTCTGAATGTGTGATGGGTGTATTTTGTACACATTAGTTAATATTAGGAGTACTTTCTTAAAGATACAGGACTCTTTTGTGTGTTTCATGAACGCAACCAAATCAATCTGTGGGGATCAGAATGCTCGCTGGTTGGTCAAGGTATCAAATACTTATTTTACTCAGTCTTAAATAAATAAAAAAAAATTTTTTTTAAATCATGTAATTTTTTTCTACATTTTTCCCATTCTGTCTCTGTTATAATTAATTGTCCATAAAATACATAAAATCTTAAGGGGGGCAATTTACATAAAATACGTCCACACTGTAAAACAAGTTTTTCTTTGTTTTTGTTTTTTAAACATGGTGTCGCCTTTGCTGGGACCAAATAGTTGTGTGGGTTTTATTTTTCCCCCACTCTCAGACACAACCGCAACTGAATTGTTGACGTTTTGATGTCCGTCAACAAAACTGTTTTGGGGCAAAGCACAAGGAGCCACCACTGAGCTATATTCAATATATTTCAACTTAATTATGCACATAAATTTGAATGAATGACTATTATAATTGCCGGCTTAGTTCGATAAATTGTAAAAAAAAAAAAAAATGGGATTGTTTTACCAGTGTGGTACTTGTGCTGTCCACACACACACACACACACACACACACACACACACACACACACACACACACACACACACACACACACACACACACACACACACACACACACACACACACACACACCAGATGGATGACAGACTTACTGTATCCCACAGCCAAAAACACCCACACTTCTGCTCACAGAAGTGCACATGTGTGAGCTTACACATCAGATGCAAGTCGAGAGAAGACTGTGACTTTAATTATCACCTTGTCTCAGCCTAAATGAGGGTGTGAGGTTAAGCTCATCTCCACAAGCGCACGCACACACACACACGCACGCACGCACACACACACACACATGCTCAAACAAAAAAACAAAACAAAACAAAAAAAATCATTGCAGCAATTTGCAGCTATATTTTTAACCTATTAAAACCCAGAGTTAATTGTGTTAAGTGTAAACAGATGGTGAATATAAGCCTAGGAATGGGTAACAAATTCGTACTTTTATATCAAATTCACGTAAAATCAAATGTTACCACATTTCGATTTGTTTGTTCCACTTGATGTCACATCCGGGTGCAGACTTGGCACCGGCTCAAGCACTTGGCAGGCAAACAGGTGTGTTTGACTGCTTTTAAGCAATGCTGGAATTTTCTATCCCAACAAAGCAAGCATGCCTGATAGAAAGCACTCAAAAGTAAGGCTTTCTACATTACATTACACTCAAGGCTACTATTTTGGGTAAAATGAGTGTACAGGTGCCTACATGGGCGTTATTTCATGTTTAGAGTGTTCTTATTATCTTAAAAATTGTTTGTAGGTTGTAAACCTACAAACAATGGCCCCTCCTGGCCCCTCCTGTTTCCATTCTGAGCTCAGAATAAAGCCGCGCTCCTCCACATAAAGAGGAGCCAGATGAGATGGGTCCAAATGCCCCCCTGGACGCCTCCCTGGCGAGGTGTTTCGGGAACGTCTGACCAATAAGAGGCGACATGGAAGACCCAGGACGCGTTCGGTAAATGTGTGCTCAGAGCTCCTTGTGGAAATACTTAATCACATCCTGGGTAATTCCTCGAGTTGCTGCTTGTCTATAGCAGTCTCAGTATCGTCTAAGCTGCGCCTAATGTACGATGCTACTTCTAGCTGTTGTTTGACATTGCTCGCAAAAAGTCTCACCAATTTGGGGATGTATTATTAAAAAATAGGAGTCGAAGAGTAAGTTGTTCTGCCAAAAGTTAACTTGAGTAGCACAAAGACTAGCCGTCAACTCGAGTTATGCCGATACTGATATTTTGGTACTGGTACCAAAATATATTTTGATATTTTTCATACTTTTCTAAATAAAGGTACCACCAAAAATTTAATTAATGGCTTTATTTTAACAAAAAATCTTAGGGTACATTAAACATATGTTTCTCATTGCAACTTTGTCCTTAAATAAAATAGTGAACATACAAGACAACTTGTCTTTTAGTAGTAATTAAACAAACAAAGACTCCTAATTAGTCTGTTGACGTATGCAGTAACATATTGTGTCACTTTCCATTCTATTATTTTGTCAGAATTATTAAGGACAAGTGGTAGAAAATGAATTATTAATCTACTTGTTCATTCACTGTTAATATCTGCTTACTTTCTCTTTTAACATGTTCTATCTACACTTCTGTTAAAATGTAATAATCACTTACCCTTCTCTTGTTTGATACTTTACAAGTGGTTACAGGTTCATACATTGGTCATATTCAAAGTCCTCATGTGTACAGGAACATATTTCCCCAGTTTATAAACATAGTATGATTTTTTTTAAAACAAAAGATTTTGTGATGCTAAAAAATATCCATGTAATCATAGTAGTATCGACTAGAAATGTTCCTGTACTTGGTATCATTACAGGGGATGTTAGGTGTAGATCCACCCATGGCGTTTGTTTACATTCAGGAACGGCGTCATTAGCGGTGACACCGATGAGGCAAACAGGTGTGACACAATCGACCACAGCTGCTACAAGGGAAGGAACCCAAAGTGGAACTCTGTTTCTTTCTCTCCTTCTTTGACTGATTGTTGATTGCCTTGTTGGTTTCAAAATCATTTATGCCTTGTGCACACTGGTGCAACCAAAGAGCTCTGTCATGGGCTGTTGCTTCCCAAGAGTTCACAGTGAAGTTACATTTCTTAAGGTTTGCCTTCAACGTGTCTTTGTACCTTTTGAGAGGTCTTCCCTGACCGCGATGCCCCTGCTTCAACTGTCCAAATAGTTGCATCTTTGGAATCCTGTTGTCTTCCATGCGGATAATATGTTGTGTCCATCTCAATTGGCACTTGATGATGAAACACTCGATGCTGGGGAGGCCACACTTTTCCAGAACATGGAGGTTAGACACTCTGTTTTGCCACTTGATGTTGCAGATCCTCCGCAGATAACGCTGGTGAAACTGCTCCAGCATATTGATGTGTCGGCGGTAGGTGGTCCATGTCTCACAACAATAGACGAGTGCGCTCAGGACCACGGCTCTGTACACGGCAATCTTGGTGGCGAGACGGATGCCGCGGACTCGCCAGAGTCTCTTTGTCATTCCGCCGAAGGCCGCGCTTGCCTTTCCAATGCACTGCACCACCTCAGCGTCCAGGGATCCGTTGCTCGTAACGGTGCTACTCAGGTAGCATAACTTTTCTACAGTCTTGATCTCTGTATTTTTGATGATGATATGAGGAGGTTGTGGTGCATTGGCAGCCTGTAATGGTGAGAGCTGAACCATGGCTTCAGTCTTTCCAAGACTGATTGTCAATCCGAATTGCTTGCAGGCAGCTGGGAGTGCACAATCATCCACTTATAGAAGATCACGTAGTGTGGCCTCAAACACTTTGGTTTTGCCCTAAAGTCTTTGTAGTTTGAAGAGTTTCCCATCAGTGTGGAACTGAATGTACACACGTCCGTCACAGTCGCCGAAGGCATCAAGCAACATCGCCAAAAACAGGAGAGAGAACAAGGTTGGGGCAAGCACACAGCCCTGCTTCACTCCATTGCTCACTTGGAAGGGATCTGAGGCTTCACCATTGTCTTGAACTCTGGCTTGCATGCTGTCATAGAAAAAGACAATCAGTGCTGTCAGCTTCTCTGGACAGCCAAACTTCAGCAGAATCTACAATAAACCGGTCTGGTTCACAATATCAAAGACATTGGTGAGGTGTACAAATTCCACATGAAGCTCCTGATTCTGCTCACGGCATTTTTCTTCTAGCTGGCAGACAGCAAAGACCATGTCATTGGGGCCCCTGCCTGCCCCTTTTTCCTTCAACAACAGCAACACTGTTAACCATGGAAGACTTCATGGGATACAACAACGACTACTTTGGGACAAATGATGGTCAAGAATGTTATATTTTTTAGCCTGAATATATAGAAGCTGTGTGCTAAGCAACTAGCAGTATTGCTAAGTGCTAAACATGAAACACAAACTGTGAACATAAAAAAACAATTTACTGTACAATGTCTGCTCTCAGTGGGATACCGACTGATGGGATGTTCATATTCTCTCATTTTGATGAATTAGTCATAATCCTTCTGCAGGTAAAAAGAAACAAAAAAATGGGCGCAAATTAGGGCCTGTGGGGAGGCGGGGCCGGCGGGGCCGGCGGACCAACAACGAGGCGTGTCCCGCCGGGACCGACTCCGAGATGGCAGCGAGGAGGGGTGGCCGGCAGCCACGCAGCGAAGCAGGGCACACCGGAGCCAGCTCCAAGATGGCGGCGTGGAGGGGTGGACGACGAGCGACCAGCAAGGGGAGGCGCACCGGGCGCGACACCGCAATCGAAATGGACTGCAGGTGCAATTAATTAATCTCCTCTCACTGAATAAAAGGGGAGCAGCAGAGGAGGACGGGGAGGAGAAGGAGACGGAGAGAGACGGAAAGAGACAGACCCAACGAGAGGCTGATGCTGAGCGAGAGCGAAAGAGGAGCGAGAGCCGTCAGGGGTTCGTCCTTCCCCGACTCTGGTGGCCCCACATTGGGCGCCAAATTTGACAGTCTCAAGCCGTTGTGCGGGTTCCACGGACCAGCAAGGAAAGACATGTTGCGGGCAGGTTTAGACTTCTTTTATTTTTGCAAATAAAGTCTCTTACGGATGCCTTTCCAGCCTTTCCGTTCTTCCGCTCGCTCCTCCGTCTGCTTTCCAGCAGCACGTCGTTGTCTCCCTTGCGCTCTCTTCCTCTTTCGCTCTCGCTCAGCATCAGCCTCTCGTTGGGTCTGTGTCTTTCCATCTCTCTCCATCACCTTCTCCTCCCCGTCCTCCTCTGCTGCTCCCCTTTTATTCAGTGAGAGGAGGTTAATTAATTGTGCCCAGCTGCCCGATCCACGCACCTGCAGTCCATTTCGATTGCGCCGTCGCTCCCGGCGCGCCCCGCCTTGCTGCTTGCTTGTCGTCCACACCTCCTTGGCGCCATCTTGGAGCGGGCTCCAGTGTGCCCTGCCTCGCTGTCGGTCCGCCGGCCCCGCCTCCTCACAGGGCCTTTCATGTTTTTCTCTCCATTTAGGGTCTAAAACTCAAATTGAATGTAAAACTTCTCGGTTTATGGCAACAGCCTTGTATTATACAGGTGAGAGGCATGATTTATTATTTAAAATGAACTTTTACCAACTCATATGCGATGCAGCAGCTCACCGTCTTAGTATGTCAATAGCTCCATAAACCAGTTACATCTCTGTGATCATGGCACCATTGTAAGCAGCACAATGGCGCTTATAATAACAATGTGTCTAATACTTGGTTAATATGCAGGTTACGACTAGTAAATGGAGTATTGTTGGCCATTTTTGGATGTATTTTTAGAGGGCTTAACGGCCTCAATAAATGAACCCCATTAGCTGCATCGCTAGCCGCCCCCTTTTTGCCGAACATTACAATTGATATTGCATACATAAAGAAAGACATACACTTGGGTTTAATTACAGGAAGTTGTCCATGTTTGAGCAAGCAAAACCTTTTAAAGGCCTACTGAAACCCACTACTACCGACCACGCAGTCTGATAGTGTATATATCAATGATGAAATCTTAACATTACAACACATGCCAATACGGCCGGGTTAGCTTACTAAAGTGCAATTTTGAATTCTGCGCGAAATATCCTGCTGAAAACGTCTCGGTATGATGACGTCAGCGCGTGACGTCACGGATTGTAGAGGACATTTTGGGACAGCATGATGGCCAGCTATTAAGTCGTCTGATTTCATCGCAAAATTCCACAGTATTCTGGACATCTGTGTTGGTGAATCTTTTGCAATTTGTTCAATGAACAATGGACACAGCAAAGAAGAAAGCTGTAGGTGGGAAGCTGTGTATTGCGGGCGGCTGCAGCAACACAAACACAGCCTGTGTTTCATTGTTTACATTCCCGGAAGATGACAGTGAAGCTTTACTATTGGCCTGTGGAGAACTGGGACAAGAGAGACTCTTACCAGGAGGACTTTGAGTTGGATGCGCAGACGCGGTGCCGTGAGTACGCATGTAGCTGCGGCTTCCAAACATTTGATCGCTTGCCCGTACGTGCGTGCCGCTATGTGCATGTAACGTACGTAACTTTGGGGACTTTGGGGAAATATATGTGCTGTATGAACTTTGGGTAGGTGAACGGTACTTTGGGCTGTGGGATTGAGTGTGTTGTGCAGGTGTTTGAGTTGTATTGGCGGGTTATATGGACGGGAGGGGGGAGGTGCTTGTTATGCGGTATTAATTTGTGGCATATTAAATATAAGCCTGGTTGTGTTGTGGCTAATAGAGTTTATATATGTCTTGTGTTTATTTACTGTTTTAGTCATTCTCAGCTGAATATCAGGTCCCACCCGCCTCTCACAGCATCTTCCCTATCTGAATCTCTCCCACTGCCCTCTAGTCCTTCACTCTCACTTTTCTCATCCACAAATCTTTCATCCTCGCTCAAATTAATGGGGAAATCGTCGCTTTCTCGGTCCGAATCGCTCTCGCTGCTGGTGGCCATGATTGTAAACAATGTGCAGATGTGAGGAGCTCCACAACCTGTGACGTCACGCTACTCGTCCGCTACTTCCGGTAGAGGCAAGGCTTTTTTATCAGCGACCAAAAGTTGCAAACTTTATCGTCGATGTTCTCTACTAAATAATTTCAGCAAAAATATGGCAATATCGCGAAATGATCAAGTATGACACATAGAATGGACCTGCTATTGTTATGGGTCACACTTCTGCTGCTTCTCCTGTTGCGTGCCCTGACGAGCGCACCGCGGGACACGCCCACGGGCGCCCTCTCTCCGCTGCAAGCGCGCTTCCGCGCGGCTGCAAACGCTCGGCAATCTACGCACCTGTCTGTGATGAGCGATCAGCCTTCATAAACCAGCGCAACCTGAGATCCGACGCCAGAACGTAGCTTCTCGTATCCAGTACAGTAAGCCCACACGTCTCTCGCTCACTTACATGTGCATTCTCTCTCCCTGTGCTTCCTCCCCGTCGTTCTCATCGTCTCTTGTGTTGTGTCGTTCTCCAGCTCCCCGTCATCCTTCCTCGTCGTCAAGCTGTGTGTCTTGTCACATTGGACCTCCCTGTGGATCCCCCTTGCCTTCCTGGATTTCGACCTCACGCCTGCCCACTTACTACGACGCCGCGCTCCTGTCCTCGACCACCCGCCTGTCCTCCAACACTCGAGCCTGCTTTGCCCTTATTTGGACTTCCGCCTGGATCAACACGCACTCTCAACATCCTCTGGCAACCATACTCAGATAAGTTCCACATTTAGTCACACTTCATCTCTTTGGTTTAATTACACATCTCATTCACACACCAAGCTGTCAATAAACACGCTGACAGCTAAACGACGTCATCGTCTCCCTGTCGTCTTCTTCTCTTGAAATCACGTCACAGCTATCCCCGTTTAAATAAGAAAATCGCATTTCAGTAGGCCTTTAAAAAGGAACGTGCAATGAGTCTAAGCATTGGCAGGAGATAAATACTTACTACAGCAGTCTGTCTGACTCACAGTATACAATACAATCATATTTAAAATAAATAAATACATGCCACACAAAAAATTAATAACAAATGCAGAGGGCAACTTAGACTAATCATGAAGGACAATTAACAAGCACTATGTTAATTCTAAACATGACCTTCGGGCAACATATTACAAAAAGGTGCCGCAAGGCATGCTGGGAGACACCATTCCTGCCGCTGTGAGTGCTTCCAGTTTTTACAACATGCCCCGCGGCACTTGTTGAAGTTATGTGTTTTAAAGTTAACATAGTTGTTGTTTAGATTCCCATGAGTAGTTGGCCTGTGTGTGTTACTTACCTGTTTACTTACCTCATGTTTGAGTTTGCACCATGGTTGGTGTTGGCATTTTGTCTACTGGGATTTAAGATTTCCACAATGTTTATAGCACAGGGTGCAGAAAAATATCTAAGAGGAGGGCATTGCATTTTTCTCTGGAGACCCGTGCCAAAAATTGTTTGGAAAACTTGGATGCTGGCCTTTGTTCGCCCACAAATGATTACTACATGTAAGACAAACATTTTATATTTTTGGTTTTCATAAGGATATGTGTTATTTAATTATGTAAGCCTTTATCGTGTCCAAAAAATTAAAGAGTTATAAATTGTAAAAGACTGCTGTAGATCCAATGTTGATGTGCTAAAACCTCTTTCTTCTTTCGAAGCTACATACAATATTAACTGTTATTCGTTCAAGCACATAATACATATTAATAAAGTATGTATTCATTAAATTAATGTATTGTTGGTTGCCAAAAAGTGATGCAGAGTAGTATTTTGATATTGACACATCTCATCTGTGCATAAATTACTAGAATAATTTTAGGAGATGACGTGTCAATATCAAAATATTATTTTGAATCACTAAGCTTTTTAAAGGGTACTTTGACACGTAAACAATACAGTATATGTACTTCATTATCATATATGTAACTCTCTTGAATGAATACATCCAAACACTTGAATACTGTTTATTATATGCGTGAACAAAGATCAGTTAATATTGTATGTAGCTTCTAAACAAGAAAGAGGTTGTAGCACATTAACATCGGCCAATAACAGTTATTTTGTCAACATAGAAAAGACCAACTGTCATTTTTCGGACACGATAAATGCCCAAATGATTTCAAACACTTATTCTTACGATAACCACAACTATAAGTGTTTGTTTGTCCTACATGTCGTTAATAATCAGTTGTGGACAGAAGAAGCCTAAAAGCGGTATGCGATAGGGAATCAATTTTGAATAAGGAATCTTTTTTTGGCACAACACTGATAGCAGCAAATAACAGATTTGACTTACAGTTGGGTCGATGTTAGAATCGATGACTCGCCTGCTGATGGCATCATAGCAGTAAAAATGAAATGTTTCCTGTTCACTATCTGCCTGGTATACAAATATTACATGTTAAAGCCACACATATTGGTTTTAGCGGTGACTTCATTATCCCGCAAGGAAAAGCATCTGATTGGCTCTCGCTCATACCTAACCCCCACCCCTCTATCAATGTTTGCCATTTAAGATCTGTGATTGGATATATTCCGAATTTAAATATGATTGGATTTTGTTTCTGTTAGCTTTGTCTCATATTTGTACTTATACCAACATGTCAGTTACTTTTTTTACAAACTCGGTTTCCATATGAGTTGGGAAATTGTGTTAGATGTAAATATAAACGGAATACATCCATCCATCCATCCATCTTCTTCCGCTTATCCGAGGTCGGGTCGCGGAGGCAGCAGCTTAAGCAGGGAAGCCCAGACTTCCCTCTCCCCAGCCACTTCGTCCAGCTCCTCCCGGGGGATCCCGAGACGTTCCCAGGCCAGCCGGGAGAGATAGTCTTCCCAGCGTGTCCTGGGTCTTCCCCGTGGCCTCCTACCGGTCGGACGTGCCCGAAACACCTTCCTAGGGAGCCGTTCGGGTGGCATCCTGACCAGATGCCCGAACCACCTCATCTGGCTCCTCTCGATGTGGAGGAGCAGCGGCTTTACTTTGAGCTCCCCCCGAATGACAGAGCTTCTCACCCTATCTCTAAGGGAGAGCCCCGCCACTCGGCGGAGGAAACTCATTTCGGCCGCTTGTACCCGTGATCCTGTCCTTTCGGTCATGACCCAAAGCTCATGACCATAGGTGAGGATGGGAACGTAGATCGACCGGTAAATCGAGAGCTTTGCCTTCCGGCTCAGCTCCTTCTTCACCACAACGGATCGATACAGCGTCCGCATTACTGAAGACGCCGCACCAATCCGCCTGTCGATCTCACGATCCACTCTTCCCCCACTCGTGAACAAGACTCCGAGGTACTTGAACTCCTCCACTTGGGGCAAAATCTCCTCCCCAACCCGGAGATGGCACTCCACCCTTTTCCGGGCGAGAACCATGGACTCGGACTTGGAGGTGCTGATTCTCATCCCAGTCGCTTCACACTCGGCTGCGAACCGATCCAGTGAGAGCTGAAGATCCTGGCCAGATGAAGCCATCAGGACCACATCATCTGCAAAAAGCAGAGACCTAATCCTGCAGCCACCAAACCGGATCCCCTCAACGCCTTGACTGCGCCTAGAAATTATGTCCATAAAAGTTATGAACAGAATCGGTGACAAAGGGCAGCCTTGGCGGAGTCCAACCCTCACTGGAAACGTGTCCGACTTACTGCCGGCAATACGGACCAAGCTCTGGCACTGAGCATACAGGGAGCGGACTGCCACAATCAGACAGTCCGATACCCCATCCTCTCTGAGCACTCTCCACAGGACTTCCCGAGGGACACGGTCGAATGCCTTCTCCAAGTCCACAAAACACATGTAGACTGGTTGGGCAAACTCCCATGCACCCTCAAGGACCCTGCCAAGAGTATAGAGCTGGTCCACAGTTCCACGACCAGGACGAAAACCACACTGTTCCTCCTGAATCCGAGGTTCGACTATCCGGCGTAGCCTCCTCTCCAGTACACCTGAATAGACCTTACCAGGAAGGCTGAGGAGTGTGATCCCACGATAGTGAGAACACACCCTCCGGTTCCCCTTCTTAAAGAGAGGGACCACCACCCCGGTCTGCCAATCCAGAGGCACCGCCCCCAATGTCCACGCGATGCTGCAGAGTCTTGTCAACCAAGACAGCCCCACAGCATCCAGAGCCTTAAGGAACTCCGGGCGGATCTCATCTACCCCTGGGGCCTTGCCACCGAGGAGCTTTTTAACTACCTCAGCAACCTCAGCCCCAAAAATAGGAGAGCCCACCACAGACTCCCCAGGCACTGCTTCCTCAGAGGAAGACGTGTTGGTGGGATTGAGGAGGTCTTCGAAGTATTCCCTCCACCGATCTACAACATCCGCAGTCGAGGTCAGCAGAACACCATCCTCGCCATACACGGCGCCATACAATAATTTATTATATATAATAAATATATATAATAATAAACCTTTACAACTAAACTATAGAAATAGAGTGTGTGACTAAAATACAAGAGTGTGTGTGTAGTGTAAGACTATGTGTGTAGATATCTGAAGTGTGTTACCAAGTGTTGACGAGAAAAGGCAGACAAGTCCAAAGAGGGCAAGGCAAAAGGGGTCCAAGTTCAGCGAGGGGTCCGTGGGGCAGAGAGAGACGTCAGAGTCCAGGGGCGAGTGAGGAGTCGGGAAACGAAGAAGGCAGTCCAAAACACCGGGGAAACAACGGGAGATCTCGAGGAGGGAAGACTCGGGAAGGCACTGCGGAAAAGCAACAGACGTCAGAATCACGGAGGGAAAAACAACACAGTAAGAGCGCATAAGGCTTACGGTACACCATGAGAAAAACTAAGTTCCCGCGACGATCCTTGGGTCCACTGGTCCTTTATTGATCTCGCTCTGATCAGTCGCAGGTGTGCAGATTGCCAGCGAGTGATTGCAGCTGGTGGCTGCAGCAGGGCGGAGACGCGCGCGGCGCGTCCCTGGATGTGCGCACAGACGGATGAGCGGCGTTGGCAGGAGCCTGAGCCGTAACAATTATGGACCGTAGATGTTGAAATCCCTAAATTTATTGCAATTGCACTTTGAGAAACGTTGTTCTTAAACTGTTTGACTATTTGCTCACGCAGTTGTGGACAAAGGGGTGTACCTCGCCCCATCCTTTCTTGTGAAAGACTGAGCATTTTTTGGGAAGCTGTTTTTATACCCAATCATGGCACCCACCTGTTCCCAATTAGCCTGCACACCTGTGGGATGTTCCAAATAAGTGTTTGATGAGCATTCCTCAACTTTATCAGTTTTTATTGCCACCTTCCCTAACTTCTTTGTCACGTGTTGCTGGCATCAAATTCTAAAGTTAATGATTACATGCAAAAAAAAAAAAAATGTTTATCAGTTTGAACATCCAATATGTTGTCTTTGTAGCATATCCAACTGAATATGGGTTGAAAATGATTCGCAAATCTTTGTATTCCGCTTATATTTACGTCTAACATAATTTCCCAACTCATATGGAAACGGGGTTTGTAAAAAAAAAAAGAGTTAAGTAAGTATCTTTCATCTGAATTTTATTAACAATCACTACATTTATTTTAAATTGATGGCCAAATTCTTAAATGAAATTTAACTTATAGTCAATATTTACAAAACTGAAAGGTAAAGTAGTTTTATGAATAATAGAAAAACATTCTTCTTAAACCAGTTTATCATCAGGTCAGCTGCATCATGCCTCACAGTTTCAGTATTCTCAACTTATTTACACAGAAAAACCTGAACTTTTTTTCAAGTTGTGTTTTACCAACTGACAGGGGGTCAACAGTTGCCCACTTGTTTATGCTATGCCTCTGGCTAAGGAGGTATGTATGTGTGTTGGGAAAGGCAGTTAAGATGCATGCCTTCATCATCATTTGTTTATGAGTGCGGAAGACCCGAAAGCAGCAAATACACTCAGCAACTTACAGTTGTGAAGATGTCACAATCGATGATCCGCCTGCTGATGGCATCATATAGCGTTAAAAATAAAATATGCCCTCTTCACTTCCCCTCAGGTGTTCACATATTGCAATGTGGAAAACGTTATATCCACACATTTTTGTTTTGGCGCCGCAGGAGAACATTCAACTTCCTTATCTCACAAGGAAAAGCATCTGATTGGCTCACCTTTGTCGCTAACCCCCACCCTCTATCGTATGTACGCTGTTAAATATATTCCCACCAGTGGTGTGTCGTTAGGGCCAGCAAGGCCTTCTCTGCTGGCCTAATATAACCAGAAATAATGATCATAATTGAAGATGAAAAAATTGTTTTATTTACTTTCCCTAAATATCTAAAAGTATTCATATTCTCTTCATGTCATATTATGATCCTTGCATATATAAATATATATATATATATATATACACAGGTAAAAGCCAGTAAATTAGAATATTTGGAAAAACTTGATTTATTTCAGTAATTGCATTCAAAAGGTGTAACTTGTACATTATATTTATTCATTGCACACAGACTGATGCATTCAAATGTTTATTTCATTTAATTTTGATGATTTGAAGTGGCAACAAATGAAAATCCAAAATTCCGTGTGTCACAAAATTAGAATATTACTTAAGGCTAATACAAAAAAGGGATTTTTAGAAATGTTGGCCAACTGAAAAGTATGAAAATGAAAAATATGAGCATGTACAATACTCAATACTTGGTTGGAGCTCCTTTTGCCTCAATTACTGCGTTAATGCGGCGTGGCATGGAGTCGATGAGTTTCTGGCACTGCTCAGGTGTTATGAGAGCCCAGGTTGCTCTGATAGTGGCCTTCAACTCTTCTGCGTTTTTGGGTCTGGCATTCTGCATCTTCCTTTTCACAATACCCCACAGATTTTCTATGGGGCTAAGGTCAGGGGAGTTGGCGGGCCAATTTAGAACAGAAATACCATGGTCCGTAAACCAGGCACGGGTAGATTTTGCGCTGTGTGCAGGCGCCAAGTCCTGTTGGAACTTGAAATCTCCATCTCCATAGAGCAGGTCAGCAGCAGGAAGCATGAAGTGCTCTAAAACTTGCTGGTAGACGGCTGCGTTGACCCTGGATCTCAGGAAACAGAGTGGACCGACACCAGCAGATGACATGGCACCCCAAACCATCACTGATGGTGGAAACTTTACACTAGACTTCAGGCAACGTGGATCCTGTGCCTCTCCTGTCTTCCTCCAGACTCTGGGACCTCGATTTCCAAAGGAAATGCAAAATTTGCATGGTTGGGTGATGGTTTGGGGTGCCATGTCATCTGCTGGTGTCGGTCCACTCTGTTTCCTGAGATCCAGGGTCAACGCAGCCGTCTACCAGCAAGTTTTAGAGCACTTCATGCTTCCTGCTGCTGACCTGCTCTATGGAGATGGAGATTTCAAGTTCCAACAGGACTTGGCGCCTGCACACAGCGCAAAATCTACCCGTGCCTGGTTTACGGACCATGGTATTTCTGTTCTAAATTGGCCCACCAACTCCCCTGACCTTAGCCCCATAGAAAATCTGTGGGGTATTGTGAAAAGGAAGATGCAGAATGCCAGACCCAAAAACGCAGAAGAGTTGAAGGCCACTATCAGAGCAACCTGGGCTCTCATAACACCTGAGCAGTGCCAGAAACTCATCGACTCCATGCCACGCCGCATTAACGCAGTAATTGAGGCAAAAGGAGCTCCAACCAAGTATTGAGTATTGTACATGCTCATATTTTTCATTTTCATACTTTTCAGTTGGCCAACATTTCTAAAAATCCCTTTTTTGTATTAGCCTTAAGTAATATTCTAATTTTGTGACACACGGAATTTTGGATTTTCATTTGTTGCCACTTCAAATCATCAAAATTAAATGAAATAAACATTTGAATGCATCAGTCTGTGTGCAATGAATAAATATAATGTACAAGTTACACCTTTTGAATGCAATTACTGAAATAAATCAAGTTTTTCAAAATATTCTAATTTACTGGCTTTTACCTGTATATATATATATATATATATATATATATATATATATATATATATATATATATATATATATATATATATATATATATATATATAATCCGTTCATGAATGAGTATATCTGTTCGGCCACTGTGTTCAATGGAGAAGTCTGATCTACAAAATGTGCAGGCAGCATACCCCTTACCTTTGAGCTGTCCTGGATGAACTGAAATTATTTTTTCCAATCATTTCGGAACTTGCAAGCGTACTTCTTCTTCTTACTCGTCGTCGCCATGTCTCTTCTTCGTTCTTCTGCTTCGTCTCTGTTATGTTTTTGGACATTACTACTTGCCGTAGTTTTAAAGCAACGCATGATTGGAATCCGGATGTTGTGTGTCAGTGTATTAACGTGCCGGCTAGAATAAACACACGCTGAGAAATAGCTCCGTGCCCGCCTACTTTATGGGTTGTAGATTAACCTATGGATAACGGAGACATATATAATAGTCTCCTTTTCAGGTGAGAGAGGACGCTAAAGGCAGTGCCTTTAAGGCACGCCCCCGATTTTGTTGTCCGGGTGTAAATCAGGAGAATTTCGGGAGAATGGTTGATTTTCGGGAGGGGCACTGAAATTCGGGAGTCTCCCGGGAAAATCGGGAGGGTTGGCAAGTATGGTGATAGACAGTTGCGATAGCCAATCAGATCACGAGTTGTTGACAGTAGCTGTTCTATTACAACTAAATGTTGTAAACTCTTGTTGTTAAAGTGTGTCATGCTTGTCATTTAATTAAACATTGTGACATGTGTATTTGTCCCCATCATGTGGTCAGGGCAGTTAATATATCTTCGAGAAGTGTGTACCGTATTTTTCGGAGTATAGGTCGCACCGGAGTATAAGTCGCACCTGCCGAAAATGCATAATAAAGAAGGAATAAAACATATACCGTATTTTCCGCACTATAAGGCGCACCTAAAAACCACAAATTTTCTCAAAAGCTGACAGTGCGCCTTATAACCCGGTGCGCTTTATATATGGATAAATATTAAGATTCATTTTCATAAAGTTTAGGTCTCGCAACTACGGTAAACAGCCGCCATCTTTTTTCCCCGTAGAAGAAGCGCGCGGTGCATGCTGGGATATGTGACGTTTCATTTCCATTTGTGTGTTTATGTAAAGACCCCAAAATGGCTCCTATTAAGTGTGTTGTCTGTCTAATTATAAATAATGCAGACGAGGCGTGTTAACTGAGTTCTCAACGTTTACTCACAGCGTGCTAACTGCCAGCATACAACGCTTCTCAGGGCTACCGCGCATGCTCGTAACTATCGTTGCATGCTGGGTAGTGTAGTTGTTATATTTGCTAGCTCATAACAGCACATTGAGAGACACGCTTACGCGCTTAATTCAATACTCGCCGTCATTCCGGGTGGATTGACAAAAGACCTCCAGCCGCTAGATATTGGTGTCAACAGGGCATTCGAAGCTAGACTGCTAACTGCGTGGGAACAATGGATGACAGAAGGCGAACACACCTTCACTAAGACGAGGAGGCAGCGCCAGACGACGCCAACATCTGCCAGTGGATCGTAAATTTGCCCAACTTTTCACTTCGGACACCGAAGACGAAGGATTTACGAATGAAGAATAACTTCAGAAAGTGAGCGCTATGTTTATTTTGTGTGTTGTGACATTAACGTTCGAGCAACATTATGTTGCTATTGCTCTGCACTATTTTGAATTTGACTATGTTTGTGATTGCACATTTGCGTACATTTTGGGAGTGAACAGAGTTGTTAGAACGCTGGTTTTTAATATATTATTAAAGTTTGACTGACCTATCTGACTGTTTTTTTGACATTCCCTTTAGCGCAGCGTAGGCGCGGCTTATAGTCCGGGGCGGCTTATTGGTGGACAAAGTTATGAAATATGCCATTCATTGAAGGTGCGGCTAATAATCCGGTGCGCCTTATAGTGCGGAAAATACGGTAAGTTGCACTGGAGTGTAAGTCGCATTTTTTGGGAAAATTTATTTGATAAAACCCAAAACCAAGAATAGACATTTGAAAGGCAATTTAAAATAAATAAAGAATAGTGAACAACAGGCTGAATAAGTGTACGTTATAAGACGCATAAATAACCAACTGAGAACGTGCCTGGTATGTTAACGTAACATATTATGGTAAGAGTCATTCAAATAACTATAACATATAGAACATGCTATACGTTTACCAAACAATCTGTCACTCCTAATCGCTAAGTCCGATGAAATATTATACTTCTAGTTTCTTACGTGAATGAGCTAAATAATATTATTTGATATTTTATGGTAATGTGTTAATATTTTCACACATAAGTCGCTCCTGAGTATAAGTCGCACCCCCGGTCAAACTATGAAAAAAACTGCGACTTATAGTCCAAAAAATACGGTACTTTGAATCAAACTTTATTGACCGGAAGTTGCATAAGCCAAGCAGAGAAATTTGACGGTATATGTTTTAATTGCTGATGCGTTTTAATAGATTTTTAAATGCACCAGAAAATAACCTGTTTTGTATACTGTTGATGTGCTTCAATGACCAGCAGGATGTAAATGTGTTCCTGTATAGTATTTTTCCAGCAATGATCATGTTGTGACATCAATTATGGTATTTTAAGAGGTAATCATTGAAGTCGGAGATCACTGAAGGCCTAGGTGGGAAACGCACGGCCCGCCACTGAGTCCCATCATCTACAAGACTAAATTGTATATGATTGGATTTTGTTTTTTGTCTAGTTTTTATTCGTTGGCGCTGGTTTACTGAGGGAAGTGGTGTCTGTGTGTGCGCGGACTGCCGGAGCCAACACTGTGGAGTGACAGAGATGAGGGACGATCTAGTATTGTGTCTTTTTTTCAGCAGACTTCCATGCTGCTGCCGATATCTTCGTCAACTTGTAATATATTAATTGTGTGAGTATATTAAAATTGACTTTCTCAACTTCAAAAAATTCGATTTGAGGGGGCAAGACATTTATTTGAGGGGGCTATGCCCCCTCTTGACCCTAGGCATTCAAACAACATTTCAACTCCCCCAACACATCCTTGTCCCGGAAGTCCCGCCCCCCCAGTCAAGTCATTGGCTAGAACCCGTAGGCGTCTGTGACGACACCAGTGTTGGGACTAACGCGTTGCAAAGTAACGCGTTACTGTAACGCCGTTACTATCGGCGGTAACTACCGTATTTCCCGCACTATAAGGCGCACCGGATTATTAGCCGCACCTTCAATGAATGGCATATTTCATAACTTTGTCCACCAATAAGCCGCCCCGGACTATAAGCCGCGCCTACGCTGCGCTAAAGGGAATGTCAAAAAAACAGTCAGATAGGTCAGTCAAACTTTAATAATATATTAAAAACCAGCGTTCTAACAACTCTGTTCACTCCCAAAATGTACGCAAATGTGCAATCACAAACATAGTAAAATTCAAAATAGTGCAGAGCAATAGCAACATAATGTTGCTCGAACGTTAATGTCACAACACACAAAATAAACATAGCGCTCACTTTCTGAAGTTATTCTTCATTCGTAAATCCTTCGTCTTCGGTGTCCGAAGTGAAAAGTTGGGCAAATTTACGATCCACTGGCAGATGTTGGCGTCGTCTGGCGCTGCCTCCTCGTCTTAGTGAAGGTGTGTTCGCCTTCTGTCATCCATTGTTCCCACGCAGTTAGCAGTCTAGCTTCGAATGCCCTGTTGACACCAATATCTAGCGGCTGGAGGTCTTTTGTCAATCCACCCGGAATGACGGCGAGTATTGAATTAAGCGCGTAAGCGTGTCTCTCAATGTGCTGTTATGAGCTAGCAAATATAACAACTACACTACCCAGCATGCAACGATAGTTACGAGCATGCACGGTAGCCCTGAGAAGCGTTGTATGCTGGCAGTTAGAATGTGGTTATGAGCACGCTGTGAGTAAACGTTGAGAACTCAGTTAACACGCCTCGTCTGCATTATTTATAATTAGACAGACAACACACTTAATAGGAGCCATTTTGGGGTCTTTACATAAACACACAAATGGAAATGAAACGTCACATATCCCAGCATGCACCGCGCGCTTCTTCTACGGGGAAAAAAGATGGCGGCTGTTTACCGTAGTTGCGAGACCTAAACTTTATGAAAATGAATCTTAATATTTATCCATATATAAAGCGCACCGGGTTATAAGGCGCACTGTCAGCTTTTGAGAAAATTTGTGGTTTTTAGGTGCGCCTTATAGTGCGGAAAATACGGTAGTAATCTAACGCGTTATTTTTTATATTCAGTAACTCCGTTACCGTTACTATATGATGCGTTACTGCGTTATTTTGCGTTATTTTTTATGTAGTATCGGCTAGAAACTGAGAAGATCTGAGTGTTGCAGCGCTGCTGAAGAGGCGACAAAAAAGAGGCGCGCCGCGCGCTGTCTGTGTGTACGTGTGTGTGTGTGTGTGAGTGTGTGTGTGTGGGAGGGGGCGTGTCTGTTTCTACTATCACGACGTCATGGCGAACCCCAAAGCCGAGTTTCTTAAAATGGAGATATTTTCAGTATGTTTCTTTTATCGACCACAAATAAAATAACATTTTAGTTGAATGTAAGTTTCAAATAAAAAATAACATTTTAGTTGAATGTAAGTTTCAAATAGGAGCTGTGGCCGCAAGGTAGTTGGTGCCTGTCGTGGCGGTAATCCTAGAACCCGTTGGTGGACACCGGCGGTGAGGGATGCCGTCAAGCTGAAGAAGGAGTCCTATCGGGTTCTTTTGGCTCATGGGACTCCTGAGGCAGCGGACAGGTACCGACAGGCCAAGCGGTGTGCGGCTTCAGCGGTCGCGGAGGCAAAAACTCGGACATGGGAGGAGTTCGGGGAAGCCATGGAAAACGACTTCCGGACGGCTTCGAAGCGATTCTGGACCACCATCCACCGCCTCAGGAAGGGGAAGCAGTGTACTACCAACACCGTGTATGGTGCGGATGGTGTTCTGCTGACCTCGACTGCGGAAGTTGTGGATCGGTGGAGGGAATACTTCGAAGACCTCCTCAATCCCACCAACACGTCTTCCTATGAGGAAGCAGTGCCTGAGGAATCTGTGGTGGGCTCTCCTATTTCTGGGGCTGAGGTTGCTGAGGTAGTTAAAAAGCTCCTCGGTGGCAAGGCCCCGGGGGTGGATGAGATCCGCCCGGAGTTCCTTAAGGCTCTGGATGCTGTAGGGCTGTCTTGGTTGACAAGACTCTGCAGCATCGCGTGGACATCGGGGGCAGTACCTCTGGATTGGCAGACCGGGGTGGTGGTTCCTCTCTTTAAAAAGGGGAACCGGAGGGTGTGCTCTAACTATCGTGGGATCACACTCCTCAGCCTTCCCGGTAAGGTCTATTCAGGTGTACTGGAGAGGAGGCTACGCTGGATAGTCGAACCTCGGATTCAGGAGGAACAGTGTGGTTTTCGTCCTGGTCGTGGAACTGTGGACCAGCTCTATACTCTCGGCAGGGTCCTTGAGGGTGCATGGGAGTTTGCCCAACCAGTCTACATGTGCTTTGTGGACTTGGAGAAGGCATTCGACCGTGTCCCTCGGGAAGTCCTGTGGGGAGTGCTCAGAGAGTATGGGGTTTCGGACTGTCTGATTGTGGCGGTCCGCTCCCTGTATGATCAGTGTCAGAGCTTGGTTCGCATTGCCGGCAGTAAGTCGGACACGTTTCCGGTGAGGGTTGGACTCCGCCAAGGCTGCCCTTTGTCACCGATTCTGTTCATAACTTTTATGGACAGAATTTCTAGGCGCAGTCAAGGCGTTGAGGGGATCCGGTTTGGTGGCTGCAGGATTAGGTCTCTGCTTTTTGCAGATGATTTGGTCCTGATGGCTTCATCTGGCCAGGATCTTCAGCTCTCACTGGATCGGTTCGCAGCTGAGTGTGAAGCGACTGGGATGAGAATCAGCACCTCCAAGTCCGAGTCCATGGTTCTCGCCCGGAAAAGGGTGGAGTGCCATCTCCGGGTTGGGGAGGAGATCTTGCCCCAAGTGGAGGAGTTCAAGTACCTCGGAGTCTTGTTCACGAGTGAGGGAAGAGTGGATCGTGAGATCGACAGGCGGATCGGTGCGGCGTCTTCAGTAATGCGGACGCTGTATCGATCCGTTGTGGTGAAGAAGGAGCTGAGCCGGAAGGCAAAGCTCTCAATTTACCGGTCAATCTACGTTCCCATCCTCACCTATGGTCATGAGCTTTGGGTTATGACCGAAAGGACAAGATCACGGGTACAAGCGGCCGAAATGAGTTTCCTCCGCCGGGTGGCGGGGCTCTCCCTTAGAGATAGGGTGAGAAGCTCTGTCATCCGGGGGGAGCTCAAAGTAAAGCCGCTGCTCCTCCGCATCGAGAGGAGCCAGATGAGGTGGTTCGGGCATCTGGTCAGGATGCCACTTGAGCGCCTCCCTAAGGAGGTGTTTAGGGCATGTCCGACCGGTAGGAGGCCACGAGGAAGACCCAGGACACGTTGGGAAGACTATGTCTACCGGCTGGACTGGGAACGCCTCGGGATCCCCCGGGAGGAGCTGGACGAAGTGGCTGGGGAGAGGGAAGTCTGGGCTTCCCTGCTTAGGCTGCTGCCCCCGCGACCCGACCTCGGATAAGCGGAAGAAGATGGATGGATGGATGGAAGTTTCAAATATGCTGAAACAGCGACAAAAACAACATGCTTCGACGAAGCTAGTAAAGAGACACACACTTCACCTCCACCTCCAACAGCGGCTGGATTTTAATGAGGCACTGCACACTGAAGGTACACACACTCTGTCAATTCTCTTATATACTCTTTCATTTTAAACTTTTAGAGTGTTTGATTATCACATCACTCTAAATGTTTAGACTATAAAGTTCACAAACCTAAAGAGGGATACTAGTGGGCCAGGCTAATATTTCCTTTTCTCTAAACTAAGTGGGGAAATGTGTAGAGTGTTCTGGGCTTCAGACATGATTTTATTTCAGAATTCCTTGAGAAAACGCCTGGTTAGGCTTTATGTATGTAGTGTGTGCCTTTCTTGTTTTACAGCTATGTTGTTATTATGCTGTTTGTTACTTATGTATGTTAAGTTGCAGCTATTTAAAATAGTTTTGTCAATTTGTTCTGGTCTGAAACAAATTGGCCCTTTAAAACATATCTTTGTCTTTGTGTGTTGTATGTAGAGCACATTGCTTAGCAGAGTTCAGTGATGCAAATGCATGTCAAGTTGATCAACAGATTGTATTATTCTCCAGTGCAATAACAGTACTAAAATGAAGGCTAAAAGGGCATTAAATGGGGCCTTAAAAAAAAAATAAAAAAAATATATATATAAGTAACTAAATAGCAGAGGTGGGACCAAGTCATTGTTTTGCAAGTCACAAGTAAGTCTCAAGTCTTTGCCCTCAAGTCCGAGTCAAGTCCCGAGTCAAGACAGGCAAGCCCCGAGTCAAGTCCAAAGTCAAGACTGGAAAGTCTCAAGTCAAGTCCTAAGTCCTGCATTTTGAGTTTCGAGTCCTTTCAAGTTCTTTTAACCACAGACTAATATATTAACACAGATTGTGTATGCTTTTCAAACGCTGTATTTATTTATTAAAACAAGTGCATTTTAAATTGCAGGAAAGAAAATTGTGCTGACATTGCACTTCATAATAGCACTATTAACCAGTCATTTTAAACATTAACTCATTCCTTTACAGAACAAACACATTGAAAAATAAAGTGCAAATGTACTTATTTGTACAAAAGTGTTAACATTGAAAAAACATGACATATACGTGAACATAACAAAAAAGTTGTACTTTTTATATGTCAGGGCCCTATGCTGCATTGCATTTGCAAAAGACCAAATTAGCCAAGAGTCTGTCAGTCATTTGTGCACGATGGGGGCGTAGTATGATGCCACCATGGCTGAAAACTCACTCCACTGGAGCACTGGAGGCAGGCACTGCCAAGACTCTCATGGCCACTCGGAACAGTGAAGGAAGAGTCTTCATGTTCAATGCCCAGAACAAAAGGGGGGAGAGAGTTGTTTTGGGTTGGTGCACTACTTGTAAGTGTATCTTGTGTTTTTTATGTTGATTTAATTTTTAAAAAAAAATAAAAAAAAAAATAAAAAAAAAATTTCTTGTGCAGCCCGATACCAATCGATCCACGGACCAGTACCGGGCCGTGGCCCGGTGGTTAGGGACCACTGAGGTAAACAACCAACAGTATGTCAGAAAGCTAGCTAAAATGGTACACATATTCATAATATAGTATACATTTTAACTGACCTTTATTTTACTATTTTTGTCTTTTTTTTAGGTGGCTAAAATACGCGGTGCTGCTGACCGCCGTCTAACGTTACGTGTGATATATTGACTAACGTAACCCTGCTTAAAAAAATCACTGAACAAAAAGTATGAATAAGGTAGTGAACTGCAACAGATTCCCGTGTTTGCAATAACGTTATAACGTTAGCAGTGAGTTTACAGCCTCACTGATTTAACTACACAGCAAATAAAAGTCACGTTACTTAGCCAATAAACGTTATCTTACATTCAAAACTTACCGTTCTTTGTGCAACTTCAAATGCCGGACGAAGTTGGAAGTTGTTGCCTCTCCATCAGTAATTTTCGAACCACATGTGTTGCATACTGCAAACCGTTTTGTGTTGACCACCTCGTAATTTTTATACCCAAACGAAATTATTTTAGGCATCATTTTTTGTTCACTGGCGTGTGGTTTGGACATGTCTTCTTCGTTGGTTGTCCTGCAATTTGATTGGATGAATGCTGTGTGATGAAAACAAAGTAGATCTAATTTGATTGGCTGTTGTACTGACAGCACACCAGCTGACACACGCAACGCTGATAGACAAGTACACAATGAAAAATACGGAGCGCTCCCGAATAACTTTTTCATCTTTGGGTTTTGGGGAAAGTAGCAAGTCATGTCAAGTCATGTCAATTCAAAAGGCTCAAGTCCAAGTGAAGTCACAAGTCATTGATGTTAAAGTCTAAGTCGAGTTGCAAGTCTTTTTACATTTTGTCAAGTCGAGTCTAAAGTCATCAAATTCATGACTCGAGTCTGACTCGAGTCCAAGTCATGTGACTCGAGTCCACACCTCTGGATACTAGTGGGCCAGGCTAATATTTCCTTTTCTCTAAACTAAGTGGGGAAATGTGTAGAGTGTTCTGGGCTTCAGACATGATTTTATTTCAGAATTCCTTGAGAAAACGCCTGGTTAGGCTTTATGTATGTAGTGTGTGCCTTTCTTGTTTTACAGCTATGTTGTTATTATGCTGTTTGTTACTTATGTATGTTAAGTTGCAGCTATTTAAAATAGTTTTGTCAATTTGTTCTGGTCTGAAACAAATTGGCCCTTTAAAACATATCTTTGTCTTTGTGTGTTGTATGTAGAGCACATTGCTTAGCAGAGTTCAGTGATGCAAATGCATGTCAAGTTGATCAACAGATTGTATTATTCTCCAGTGCAATAACAGTACTAAAATGAAGGCTAAAAGGGCATTAAATGGGGCCTTAAAAAATATATATATATATATTAGAGATGCGCGGTTTGCGGACACAACCGCGGAGTCCGCGGATTATCCGCGGATCGGGCGGATGAAATTTAAAAAAATAAGATTTTATCCGCTCGCGGGTCGGGTCGGGCGGATTAATTAGATATTTTTTTTTTTTTTTTTTTTTGCGGGTGGCAGTTAAACCAATTGGGAAATATATATACATAGTTAAATGTTGTTACCCACATACGAAAAACGAGCAGGCACCTGCTGCATATGCCACAACAGAAGAAAAAAAAAAAAGAGATGGACACTTTTACGGAGCGGAGAAGGCCCCCGACGCCTCGCCGGGGTCCGGGACCGAGGCCCCTTCCCCCGAGAGGGCCCCACCGGGAGCCGTAGCTGAGGCGATCCGCGAGAAGGGCCTGACGCACGTCCAGGGTCACTACCGCGCCCACCGCACCGACACCCCGCCTCGTCCGCTTTCGACGCGGCCGGCGTCACGCGCAGCAGGTAAGCAGCTTACCTGCCCGCCACCCCCGTGGCCGGGGGCTCGTAACATGGGTCACTTCGCGCGCTCCGCCCGCGCAGCTTACCTGCTTGCCACCCCTGTTGCCGGGGGCGCGTAAAAGGGGTCACTCCGCACTCAGTGCGCTCACGAAAGGGGTGGGGCTCACCCTGGTTGATATAGATAGCAGGACAGTGGCCATGGAATTTCATTTAAGGTTTGTGATAAACCATCAAACTCATTCGTTAAAAGGACTCTATAGTAATATAAAGCGAATTTTTCTGGACATTATCATGCAAGAAAAGTTTATTTTTGGGATCGCGATCACCGCGTAATGATTTTTAAAGGTTGCATTACATTATTAACTGTCCCATGTGATCAGCCAGTGCAATTGGAAGTCCATGCTCAATTATTGTCTCCGTAAATAAAACTTCGGCATTTATCACATCCAAAGAATCTGTTTGGGCGACGAAAAACGTTGAAAGTTTTCCACTTGTATCGCGCTAGCAACGGCATTAGACTTGTGTTTTTTTGTCCCAACGTGGTCTTTTACATCGCTAATTCCTCCGTGTCCGATCGAAACATCTTGTCTGCACAAGGTGCAATTCGCGTAGTTTTCACCCTTTTTTTTTTTTTTTATTAATATTAGATATATAACAACGGGCGGATGGCGGGCGGATGCAGTTCTGATCAAACGTTACATCGGGTGGATGGCGGATGGTTGACGACTTTCTGACGCGGTTGCGGATGAGATAAATTGCCTATCCGCGCATCTCTAATATATATATATATATAAGTAACTAAATAGTTACTTTTCACAGTAACGCATTACTTTTTGGTTTAAGTAACTGAGTTAGTAACTGAGTTACTTTTGAAATAAAGTAACTAGTAACTGTAACTAGACTGGACGACACTGACTTGACGTGACTGGCGGAAAATAAATATATTTGACATGTGTTTGCATTTTTACTTTATAAAACATATTTTAGGATATATGTTGTTGTAAAAAATATAAATTATTGGAATTACTGGAGTAATTGGCGAGTGTCGTTTTGTCCTACTAATGTATTCGGTCCTTGAACTCACAGTGGTTTGTTTACATGTATAACTTTCTTCAACATGCCAGAGAAAGACATATTTTCTGCCACTCATTATTTGTCTCATTTTGTCCACCAATCTTTTCATGCTGGGCGTGAATGCACAAAGGTGAAGTTTGTTGATGTTATTGACTTGTGTGGAGTGCTAATCAGGCATATTTGGTCAGTGAATGACTGCAAGCTAATCGATGCTAACATGCTATTTAGGCTGGCTTTATGTACATGTTGCATCATTATGCCTCATTTGTAGCTATATTTGAGCTCATTTATTTAGGGACCGCAATGTCCCTTTGGGACAGAGGACCCTATTGTATTTGTAAGGTTTTATGATTATTATTCCGCCGCCTCTTTGAGCTGTAATTTGACCCCTTTAACATGCTTCAAAACTCACCATATTTGACACACACACCAGGACTGGCGAAAATTGCCATCTAATAAAAAAACCAAACCCCAAAGCTCAAGATTACGCTCTAGCGCCTCCTAGGAAAAAACACAGACAAACCTGCTTGTAACTTCCGATAGGAATGTCGTAGAGACATGAAACAAAAACCTCACTTAGACCTAGATTTCATACATTGACATACTTCAGCAAAAATCAACAGGAAGTTGGCAATTTCCCCTTCAAAACAAAAGTTTTGTAAAAACAGTCACTTTTGCCTCTTTGAGCTGTAATTTGACCCCCTTAACATGCTTAAAAACTCACCAAACTGCACACACACATCAGGACTGGCAAAAATTGAGATCTAATAAAAAACCCAACCCCAAAACTCAAAATTGCGCTCTAGTACCCCCTAGGAAAAAAACACAGACACAACTGCTCTTAAGAAGTTAACTCAGACAAAACTGCCTGTAGGTCTCACTTAGACCTACACTTCATATATTGACAACCCCCAGCAAAAATCAACAGGAAGTTTGCAATTCCCGCTTCAAAACAAAAGTTTTGTAAAAACTGGTCACCTTTTTTCAAACATTATCTCCTCTGAGCGCGTTTGTCGTGTCAACTTCAAACTAGCACAGGAGAGAGATTGAACCCTTCTGATTAAAAGTTGACCAAAGAGTTTTAATTTCTGCTCTGGTTTGGATTTTATGTGCCGTCAAAGTCGGTCCCGTCCATCGCTGCTTACAGCTTTAATTTCCTTTGTCCTCTGTGTATTTAATTTATGTCTGCATGTCTCATGCCACATTATCCATATGTAATATTCCCTGCATTTCTGATAGTTGTTTGTGTGCCGTTATAGACCACAGCAAACGTAACCCAGCTTGTATAGATTGTTATACATCCGTTAGAAGAAGACAGCCCGCCATTTCCTTTATCTTGGACAAACACATCTACATCTTTGGCCATTCTAAGCCAGTAATTTAGAGGAGGTATCTCACCTTCTGAGAAGCCTGTGTTTTACTAATGTTTTCCAATGTTGTAAAAATGTGTAGAATAAATATTACATTTCAACATTTCTGTCAATGAAGATTTGTGTCAACCTGCGTTACATAGTCATTTTGATAGTAGGCTAATATAGACACTTACATCATGTGTTGACTTCATTATATCTTTTATAGAAGGCTTTTAATGTATTGCGGCTCCAGACAGATTTTTTGTTTTTTGTTTTTTGGTTCAATATGGCTCTTCAACATTTTGGGTTGCCGACCCCTGGTCTAGCAGCAGACGTTAACTGGGGCTGCCTGCATCAGAGCTCGTCAGAATCTGTCTTTCGTCATGCTCATCTAAATGGGAAGGCATTCATTTCAATTTAACTGTCACGACATGGACTATGGTGTGGTTTATTTTCCCGGAATACAAAGGAATTGGATCGGACATGGCGTGAAGGTAAAGACATGTTTAATCTATTACTATAAAAAGGTACAAACGAAAAGCGCGCACTTGGCTAAGAAAACAAAAACTAGCACAAAGGCAGAACTATGGACATAAAAACGAAAACACTTACTGTGACACGAATAAACAAAACTTAGTTGGTCAAGTATGGAAAGAGCATGGAACTATGGCATGGCATGAAACAAGAGTATCAGGGGTAGCAGGATTAACAAGGGTAATGTCGCCAGGCCGACTGCCTGGCAACTACAAGCTTACATAATATGTCATGATTGACAACAGGTGCATGAGTCAAAACACATCAGGTGCGTGAGTCCAAATGAATCAGGTGAAAACTAATGGGTTGCCATGGTGACAAAACAATGGAGCGTAAACAGAAACTAAAGGAGTCCAAAAACCAAACAGAACATAGCCAAACCAAACATGATCAAAAGACATGACATTAACAAATTATAGCGCTAAAATGATAGATGACGTTCTTGCGTTACTGCTGCTGGGATGAGATAGGAGCGGTTTATAAATACTGCATGCTGCCTGTTGAAATGTTTAAGCATATTACTCGCAAGTCCTCCTCTTGGCCAACTAGCAGCCTTATAATTATTAGAAGTAGCACTGTTGCCATCTTTTCTTGTAAAATGTCGTCAACTCAAAAGCGTTTGTTGTGCCTGGGCTCCGCCATTTTGAGATCTGAGGTCACGACACGACGTCAACCCCACCCGGAAAGAACTGTTTGAATAGATGGCAAGCGATTCCAAGGAAGTGGTACACTTTTGATTCTCATCCCTACTCGCAACTTTGTCCAATTCCCGGAACTTACCCAAACATATTGTTACGGGTCGAGCGCATGCCGCTGCGCATTCTTCAGTGCGCTCCTCTGAGCGCGCCTCTGGACACGCCCTCGGGCGTTCCTCTCCAGCCGCGGCTCTCACTCACCAATCAACACACCTGACGCTGATGAGGACACCACACACAACCTAGACCAGCGCATCCTGCGTTCTAGTACCAGAACGTAGCTACCTGTATTGTACAGTAAGCCCACACATCTGTAGCTCCTTTTTCATGTGCCTTCTCGCTCTTTGTGTTTCCCCACCTCTGCCCACAGACCTTGACGCCTCTTTCCAGCCCTCAACCTCTCGCCTGCCTACTGACCTCCAATCCAGCCCAGCCTCGCCCTCTTTGAACACGCACCTACAACACTTGCCGGTAACACTCTTGTCATGTCTGTGTGATCATGTTTTGTTTTGGTTATGTTCGGTTTGGTTTTTGGAGTCTTTGTGCACTCTTGTTTGTTTTGTTTCCATGACAACCCATTAGTTTTCACCTGTCCTCATGTCACGCACCTGATTCATTTGTACTCACACACCTGTCATTAATCATGTTCAAGACTATTTAAGCCGATAGTTGCCAGGAAGTCAGCCTGGCGACATTAACTCTGTTTGACTTCTGCTACCCATGTTACCCATGCTACCATAGTTCCATGCCAAGTGAGTTTTGTCTATATTCTTGTCACAGTAAGTGTTTATTTGTTTCATGTTCATTGTTTTTTGCCCAAGTGCTAGTTTTTGTTTCATTAGTCAAGTTTGTTTCTCCGCCTTTGTGCGCGCCTTTTGTTTGTACTTTTTTGTTTGTACTTTGTAGTTTATAGTAATAATTAAACCACTTCTTTACCTGCACGCCACGTCCGCTCCAATTCTTGCATCTCGGGAAAACAAAACCCTCACAGTCCACGTTATGACAACTCTCTAGTTAGTCACATCGCAAAGTCGCACCCAACGTATTCTATTTAATTACACACATCATATTCTCGTGCTAATAAACACGCCTAAGGCTAAATGACGTCCCTGTCTCAGTGCCGCCCTCTTCCCTGTACCATTACACATTTTGGCCAATCAAATTAGTCTCTGAGTGGCGTTTAAACATGCTCGGTCAACTCTCATCAAATCGTATGTTTATTTCTCGTGTAGACGAAGCAAGAACTAATTTTTGCTCAAACAGTCGACCGACTTTCTGTACCTGTCTACAGCGCTAAGCCTTCTGGGTAATGTAGTATACAGTATATATAAACGTTTAGCAACACTCTGACATCCTCACTTTTTAGTTTGCGTGTATTTATATATTTATTTAACAGTGTATTTAATTAAGAACATATTTACTTCTGCAATGAAACCCGCAACGGGGCAGCATTTACATAACAGAGATGCTGGCGTGTAATGATAATCTTTCACCGTCTCTCATTTACCAACATAAATTACCGCTATACGTTGCTCTCAACAGTTCACAAATACTCTTGTGTTGAAACATAAATTATTCTTGAGATGGAAAAACACTTTTCAAGCATAAAACATACACAAAGAATGTCTGCAACTTGTGGATGACAGAGCAGACAGCGGACAATAAGGAAGCTTTTGGTGGTGTTTCTTTCTGTAATTATAGTTATTACTATACCATATTTTTCGGACTATAAGTCGCAGTTCTTTTCATAGTTTGGCCGGGCTCCAGTGCGACTTATATATGTTTTTTCCCTTCTTTATTATGCATTTTCGGCAGGTGCGACTTATACTCTGAAAAATACGGTAATTAGTTATGATCACTTAAAACAATACGGTAATTTGACAATGAGCCTTATGTGATTTACTGCCATGTAATGTCTACATTTAATGATGTGTGGTATAAAACTAGTAAAACATCAAATCAAATCAAATCAACTTTATTTATAAAGCACATTTAAAATTTACCACAGGGGTAGCCAAAGTGCTGTACAATGAGCAGGTTAAAAGATAAAACGAGTACCGAGCAAACACAACACAACACAAACAGAACATGATAAAAAATAAATAATTAAAATAGAATTAATAAAAACATAAAAACATAAAAACAGGATCACAGCAGGTGTATTATGGGGCGCCATTGCAGGATGGATATCACTCAGTGTTAAAAGCCATGGAATAAAAGTATGTTTTTAAGAGAGATTTAAAAACAGGAAGAGAGGAGGCTTGTCTAACACTCAGGGGTAGGTCGTTCCAGAGCTTGGGAGCAGCAACGGCGAAAGCTCTGTCACCTCTAAGCTTCAGCCTTGTGTCAGGGACCGTCAACAGCAGCTGATCGGCTGATCTTAAGGATCGGGTGGGGCAGTAAGGCTGAAGGAGGTCGGAGAGATAGGTTGGCGCGAGGTTGTTTAGACATTTAAAAACAAATAAAAGGAGTTTAAAATGTATTCGGTAACGCACAGGGAGCCAGTGAAGGGACGCTAAAATAGGGGTGATGTGCTCACGTCTGCGGGTCTGTGTTAGCAGACGAGCAGCAGAGTTCTGCACGAGCTGCAGGCGGGCGAGGGAGGCCTGGCTAATGCCAACATACAGGGCATTACAGTAATCAAGACGAGTCGAGATAAAAGCGTGGATTAATTTCTCAAGATCATGTCTCGATAGAAGCGGTTTCACTTTCGCTATTTGGCGTAATTGATAAAAGCTTTTTTGAACGACGCTGCTGATTTGTTTTTCGAATTTAAAATCTGAGTCAAACTTTACCCCCAGGTTTGTGACAGAGTCGCTGAGATACGGGGTCAGAGTGCCGAGGTCAACGTTGGGGGAGGGAGAGCGACTTGGACCGAACAACATAACTTCTGTTTTGTCTTCATTTAGGCTCAGGAAGTTAGCTGAAAGCCAGACTTTGATGTCGTGCAGGCAGTCAATAAGACTTTGAACCGTGTTATTTTGTGCCATGGGAAAATAAATAAAACATCAACACAGCATTTGTTTTCCAAGTTTTGTTGCAATCCTGTGCTTTTTTAACTTGCGGTTACAAGGTTCACTTAAAACATTAATAAAAAAAATCATAAAATCCCAAGTTGATTTATGTGAAATATAATGAAATACATTGATATTAAGTTTTTGGTACGATATTTTTTCAATTTCCATCTGTTAAAAGCTGGACCCAAGTAAAGTAAGGCTTGTGTTAAGATGTTGGCCCCATGCATAAATTAAATAAATGAAGAGGTAGTGGACTCCATGTGCAGTAGTAACAGAAAATAACCCAATATCCTGTTGAGAGGTGTTCAGGGAACAGAGAGTGTGTGAGAGTGTATGAGCTGGTAACAGGTTGTGTGTGTGTGTGTGTGTGTTCAGTTCCTTTGCTAGGACCAAACCATTAGGATTTAGCCAGTCTGAGCAACAGCGGGGATTAGCACACACAATGCCTGTGATAGAAATATAATGGATATTATTTTTTTGTTTTCTGCAAAGGTACTGTATGTGGAGGATTATACTGACTGGGGATTTTGGCAGGGAACAATATTGATGCATTATTACTTTGCATTGTCTTGGTAACAAAAGGTACACGAATAGAAAGAAAATGGGTTTTTCAATCGTGCGCTATCAGAAATTGTCTCTAATCCCCTCAATCCCTTTCTCCAATAATCAACAGAGAACTGAAGGATAGTTTTGACTAAGTTAATTAAGAAAAAAACTCTGTTCTACTTTAGAAAGGGCGTTCCAACCAAACATTGAAAAGCTTCTTTCTACTGTTTTGTTGCTTGAAAAAAGAAAAGGATGTTTAAGTTTAAGTCAACACTCCTTTAAATGGCTCGCGCACGATGACAAGCAATTGTTGACCTAAACGAAAGTAGCCATTGCTTACACATTGACGTACTTGGCAGAGACTAAGGTTGGGCATTGAACATCGATGAGAACCAGGACTTACACTATATTGCCAAAGGTATTTGGCCACCCGTCCAAATGATGAGAATCAGGTGCCCTATTCACTTGGCCCGGTGTATAAAATCAAGCACTTAGGCATGGAGACTGTTTCTACAAACATTTGTGAAAGAATGGGCCGCTCTCAGGGATTTCCAGCATGGAACTGTCATAGGATGCCACCTGTGCAACAAATCCAGTCGTGAAATTTCCTCGCTCCTATGTATTTCAAAGTCAACTTTATTGTAAGAAAAGTGAAAAGTTTGGGAACAACATCAAGTCAGCCACCAAGAGGTAGGCCACGTAAACTGACAGAGAGGGGTCAGCGGATGCTGAAGCGCATAGTGCAAAGACTTTCTGCATAGTCAGTTGCTACAGAGCTCCAAACATCTTCCAATTAGCCCACGTACAGTACGCAGAGAGCTTCATGGAATGGGTTTCCATGGCCGGGCAGCCCCATCTAAGCCATACATCACCAAGTCCAATGCAAAGCGTGGGATGCAGTGGTGTAAAGCACGTCGCCACTGGACTCTAGAGCAGTGGAGACGCCTTCTCTGGACTGATGAGTCTTGCTTTTCCATCTGGCAATCTGATGGACGAGTCTGGGTTTGGAGGTTGCCAGGAGAACGCTACATTTCGTACTGCGTTGTGCCGAGTGTGAAATTTGGTGGAGGAGGAATTGTGGTGTGGGGTTGTTTTTCAGGAGTTGGGCTTGGCCCCTTAGTTCCAGTGAAAGGAACTTTGAATGCTCCAGGATACCAAAACATTTTGGACAATTCCATGGGATGGCACTTCAAGTTCATATGTGAGTAAAGGCAGGTGGCCAAATACTTTTGGCAATATAGTGTATGTTGAAATGCGTGCTCTTATTGTTATATTCTGATGTTGATTCATGGCACTGTATGATAATGCACAATGTACATTTGTATATTTTTGTGTGTATACTCTGCTTTTATTGTCAAGTAATATGTGACTTCCTGTTTCCTGTGTAACTGACGTGAAGACTCATGTGACGGACACCTTACGTTACTTGATGTGCTACCAAGCTATGCAGTCGACATGTCAAAATAAACGTTGCTTGCGGACAACAGAATGTCCATTCCTTGCCATGGCTAACGGAGCAGAAAACTCAACAATTTATGGTCTGATTCCCCCGCAAAAGTTTAAATCTTCAAATGTGGATTCTCAGTTTAGTTGTTCAGCCTGCCGACTGAAAGAAATAGCCGCCACAAAGGCAACTAAGAGCTAACTGTATATCTCCATAAGCAGTATGGAGCTGCTCCCCTAAGTTATTAATCATCACTTTTATTGCGGCAAATAAGCTACCGTAAGTTCCGGACTTTTTTCCTACGCTTCAGATCTTGCGGCTTACAAAACGGTGCAGCTAATTTATGGATTTTCTTCGCTGACGGCTATAAAGCATATAGTTTAAAAAAAACAAAAAGAAGCAAAGAAACTGAAAAGATGTGTTGTTTGTGCTATATCGCCATCTTTTTGGATGAGTTTGCTCAATGCAGGTGTTGCAGTGCTCTTCTGTTTGGAGCTTTTAACCGGAAGCAGAAGTGCCGTTCCATCTTTCGCCGTCCATAGCCTTTCTACTTGAATGGATTCTCCATTCATCTTTTCAAGCCAAGGGGAGGGGGGGGGGGGGGGGGGGGGGGGGGTGGGCGAGGTAGCGGGGGGTGTATATTGTAGCGTCCCCGGAAGAGTTAGTGCTGCAAGGGGTTCTGGGTATTTGTTCTGCTGTGTTTATGTTGTGTTACGGTGCGGATGTTCTCCCGAAATGTGTTTGTCATTCTTGTTTGGTGTGGGTTCACAGTGTGGCGCATATTTGTAACAGTGTTAAAGTTGTTTATATGCCCACCCTCAGTGTGACCTGTATGGCTGTTGACCAAGTATGATGGCATTCACTTGTGTGTGTCAAAAGCATTAAATGTTATGTGACTTGGCCGGCACGCTGTTTGTATGGAGGAAAAGCGGACGTGACGACCGGCTGTCCTCAGCTCAGCATGCGGACCTGAGTGAGGACAGCATGCGGCTGTTAAGGGGTGAAGGTTTCAGGTGAGAGAGGAAGCTAAAGGCAGTGCCTTAAAGGCACACCCCCAATTTTGTTGTCTGGGTGGAAATCGAGAGAAATTCGGGAGAATGGTTGTCCCGGGAGATTTTCGGGAGGGGCACTGAAATTCGGGAGTCTCCCGGGAAAATCGGGAGGGTTGCTAAGTATGCTCCAAGCAACGTTTGTAAATTTACAATATAACTAAAATTGTTTATACTTACTAAACCGTTCCATGTGTCAAGTCTGTAGGAGTGTTTTTATGCATATTTGTATGTGCTATTGCAATGTAACCAAGCAAGCGTCATTAGCATTAGCTAATATGTTAACACAATTAC
Source organism: Nerophis lumbriciformis (assembly GCF_033978685.3). Lineage (NCBI taxonomy): Eukaryota > Metazoa > Chordata > Actinopteri > Syngnathiformes > Syngnathidae > Nerophis > Nerophis lumbriciformis. The sequence goes on from NC_084578.2 coordinate 28,246,901, forward strand.
AAGTGATTGTGTTGGTATTATTAACTTACATAGGCATTATTTCTGAATTGTTTCAGTTTCACAATTCTTAATGGAAATTCATCAAGACATCACCGTGGAGTTATTTAATCTGTTTAGCTGTTTGGAGAGCAACCTTCCTCAGCTAGTGGGTCCATGACGATGACTTCTATTTTGTTTGATCAGACGTTTTACTGCTGTGTTACAGACAAGCATGCTAATCACTAACCTAGCCACCAAACTAGTTTAAAACAACACAAGAAATAGGTGCTTAGTTAGCTTAGCTTGCTCTATAGAATAAAGATGTAACCGTGTTGCAGCCAGTGTTGATCATCTTACCTTAAAAAAGTAATTACTTACAGTTACAAATTACTTCTCCCAAAAACTAATTGAGTTAGTTACTCAGTTACCTTATTATAAAAGTAATTAGTTAACTGTGACGTTATTTTTCATTTTGTTATTTTATACGCTATTATGTTGGATAACATTATAAATAAAGTTGATTTGATTTGATTTGATCTTTAATGTTAAAGATGTTTATTTAACTGAATAACAACACTATGTACAATATTTTAGAACACTTGGCATTTATCTCCCTATGTCTAGCATTAAAAAATTACAGTTGGTACAAAATGCGGCTGCTAGACTTTTGACAAGAACAAGAAAGTTTGATCATATTACGCCTATACTGGCTCACCTGCACTGGCTTCCTGTGCACTTAAGATGTGACTTTAAGGTTTTACTACTTACGTATAAAATACTACACGGTCTAGCTCCGTCCTATCTTGTCGATTGCATTGTACCATATGTCCCGGCAAGAAATCTGCGTTCAAAGAACTCCGGCTTATTAGTGATTCCCAGAGCCTAAAAAAAGTCTGCGGGCTATAGAGCGTTTTCTATTCGGGCTCCAGTACTATGGAATGCCCTCCCGGTAACAATTAGAGATGCTACCTCAGTAGAAGCATTTAAGTCCCATCTTAAAACTCATTTGTATACTCTAGCCTTTAAATAGCCCCCCTGTTAGACCAGTTGATCTGCCGTTTCTTTTCTTTTCTCCTCTGCTCCCCTTTTCCTTGAGGGGGGGGGGGGGGGGCACAGGTCCGGTGGCCATGGATGAAGTGCTGGCTGTCCAGAGTCGGGACCCGGGGTGGACCACTCGCCTGTGCATCGGCTGGGAACATCTCTACGCTGCTGACCCGTCTCCGCTCGGGATGGTGTCCTGCTGGCCCCACTATGGACTGGACTCTTACTATTATGTTGGATCCACTATGGACTGGACTCTCACAATATTATGTCAGACCCACTCGACATCCATTGCTTTCGGTCTCCCCTAGAGGGGGGGGGTTACCCACATATGCGGTCCTCTCCAAGGTTTCTCATAGTCATTCACATCGACGTCCCACTGGGGTGAGTTTTTCCTTGCCCGTATGTGGGCTTTGTACCGAGGATGTCGTTGTGGCTTGTGCAGCCCTTTGAGACACTTGTGATTTAGGGCTATATAAATAAAGATTGATTGATTGATTGATTGATGAAGGCAAGTCCAACTTAAAGGTGCCATTTGTAGTAATGTGGCCAGAAATGATACTACAATCACGGTCAAAATTCTGTAGTGCCCTCCCACTCTCCATGACTGAGGTTGCCAGATAAGCAGCCGAATCCGAATCCTACTCCAAGGAACTTCAAATGGCAATTGACGAGTTCTACGCTGTAGGTTTGTCTTGTTTATGCTTCTTGCAAGATGGTTTACTAAGCAATTATGCCACATTTTACTAATGTCGGTTAGCCAAATGTATTTGTAAAGTTATGCAGCAATATTTTAGTCGGGAGTCACTACAGATTGTTGGCATTACCCTGCTAAAATGTCTAGTTTGACCGCACGGACCACCATCAAAATAATTATTTATAATAATATATAATATATTATATTCTAACTATCGTGGGATCACACTCCTCAGCCTTCCCGGTAAGGTCTATTCAGGTGTACTGGAGAGGAGGCTACGCCGGATTGTCGAACCTCGGATTCAGGAGGAACAGTGTGGTTTTCGTCCTGGTCGTGGAACTGTGGACCAGCTCTATACTCTCGGCAGGGTCCTTGAGGGTGCATGGGAGTTTGCCCAACCAGTCTACATGTGCTTTGTGGACTTGGAGAAGGCATTCGACCGTGTCCCTCGGGAAGTCCTGTGGGGAGTGCTCAGAGAGTATGGGGTTTCGGACTGTCTGATTGTGGCGGTCCGCTCCCTGTATGATCAGTGTCAGAGCTTGGTTCGCATTGCCGGCAGTAAGTCGGACACGTTTCCGGTGAGGGTTGGACTCCGCCAAGGCTGCCCTTTGTCACCGATTCTGTTCATAACTTTTATGGACAGAATTTCTAGGCGCAGTCAAGGCGTTGAGGGGATCCGGTTTGGTGGCTGCAGGATTAGGTCTCTGCTTTTTGCAGATGATTTGGTCCTGATGGCTTCATCTGGCCAGGATCTTCAGCTCTCACTGGATCGGTTCGCAGCTGAGTGTGAAGCGACTGGGATGAGAATCAGCACCTCCAAGTCCGAGTCCATGGTTCTCGCCCGGAAAAGGGTGGAGTGCCATCTCCGGGTTGGGGAGGAGATCTTGCCCCAAGTGGAGGAGTTCAAGTACCTCGGAGTCTTGTTCACGAGTGAGGGAAGAGTGGATCGTGAGATCGACAGGCGGATCGGTGCGGCGTCTTCAGTAATGCGGACGCTGTATCGATCCGTTGTGGTGAAGAAGGAGCTGAGCCGGAAGGCAAAGCTCTCAATTTACCGGTCGATCTACGTTCCCATCCTCACCTATGGTCATGAGCTTTGGGTTATGACCGAAAGGACAAGATCACGGGTACAAGCGGCCGAAATGAGTTTCCTCCGCCGGGTGGCGGGGCTCTCCCTTAGAGATAGGGTGAGAAGCTCTGTCATCCGGGGGGAGCTCAAAGTAAAGCCGCTGCTCCTCCGCATCGAGAGGAGCCAGATGAGGTGGTTCGGGCATCTGGTCAGGATGCCACCCGAGCGCCTCCCTAAGGAGGTGTTTAGGGCATGTCCGACCGGTAGGAGGCCACGAGGAAGACCCAGGACACGTTGGGAAGACTATGTCTCCCGGCTGGCCTGGGAACGCCTCGGGATCCCCCGGGAGGAGCTGGACGAAGTGGCTGGGGAGAGGGAAGTCTGGGCTTCCCTGCTTAGGCTGCTGCCCCCGCGACCCGACCTCGGATAAGCGGAAGAAGATGGATGGATGGATATTATATATCGCATAGGCCTACTTTGATGGCATGCCAAGGCCACCAGTAAAATTACCGCCACATTTCGTTAAGCATAACTCTAAGTTGCATCCAACCTAACGCATTGCATTCTCTTCTATTTACGCACATCTTTCAGTGCAGAGTGCGATTCTATGAGCCAACCCACGTTACGCATAAATCATATAGCCTACTACCATGTCAATACACAAAGTAGAAAATCATTACATGCATACTTGCCAACCCTCCCGGATTTTCCGGGAGACTGCCGAAATTCAGCGCCTCTCCCGAAAACCTCCCGGGACAAATTTTCTCCCGAAAATCTCCCAAAATTCAGGCGGAGCTGGAGGCCACGCCCCCTCCAGCTCCATGCGGACCTGACCTGTTTTCACGTCCGCTTTCCCACAATATAAACAGTGTGCCTGCCCAATCACGTTATAACAGTAGAATGATCGAGGGCGAGTTCTTGGTTTCTCATGTGGGTTTATTGTTAGGCAGTTTCATTAACGTCCTCCCAGCGCGGTAACAACACACAACAACAGCAGTCACATTTTTGTCTACTGTAAAGCAGTTCGTCTGCCGTAAACAGCAATGTTGTGACACTCTTAAACAGGACAATACTGCCATCTACTGTACATGCATATGTGACAATAACATATAGGGCTTTTAGAGAGTGCAGTGCACAACTGCGCACACAACAAGGAGACGAAGCAGAATGCATCATCAGAGAGGGTGTTCAGCATGGTTAGAAAGATAGTGACAGAGAATAGAACAAGGATGGACAATTCAACCCTTAACTCAACAATGAGTAGATGAGTGTTATGTGTGTGTATATGTGTAAATAAATGAACACTGAAATTCAAGTATTTCTCTTATTTATATAAATATATATATATAGGCTTCACGGTGGCAGAGGGGTTAGTGCATCTGCCTCACAATACGAAGGTCCTGAGTAGTCTTGGGTTCAATCCCGGGCTCGGGATCTTTCTGTGTGGAGTTTGCATGTTCTCCCCGTGACTGCGTGGGTTTCCTCCGGGTACTCCGGCTTCCTCCCACCTCCAAAGACATGCACCTGGGGATAAGTTGATTGGCAACACTAAAAAAAAAAAAAAATTGGCCCTATTGTGTGAATGTGAGTGTGAATGTTGTCTGTCTATCTGTGTTGGCCCTGCGATGAGGTGGCGACTTGTCCAGGGTGTACCCCGCCTTCCGCCCGATTGTAGCTGAGATAGGCTCCAGCGCCCCCCGCGACCCCAAAGGGAATAAGCGGTAGAAAATGGATGGATGGATGGATATATATATATATATATATATATATATATATATATATATATATATATATATATATATATATATATATATCCATCCATTTTCTACCGCTTATTCCCTTCGGGGTCGCGAGGGGCGCTGGAGCCTATCTTATATATATATATATATATATATATATATATATACACATAATAAAATAAATAAATAAATATAAGTCAAGTATTTCTTATATATGTATATATATTTATATATATGAAATACTTGACTTGGTGAATTCTAGCTGCAAATATACTCCTCCCCTCTTAACCACGCCCCCAACCACGCCCCCCCACCTCCCGAAATTGGAGGTCTCAAGGTTGGCATGTGTGATTACATGTAATGCATTATATTGTGCCAAGCAAATACCACCTCATATGTGCCTGATGCACATACGGTACCAGAAACCGCAATTAGCCATGCTAATGTTGGAACACATTTCTTCAGCGTATCAGCATATTGAGAACGAAATAGGGACGGACACTACCCGTGTCCACATAGGTTTTATTTGTCGAAAATATATTTTGCTCTGTCAGTTGGATGACGCATCGACATACAGGCTAACGGGCATATATTTCCCCCGTTAGCCTATATGTCGATGTGTCATTGACCGGGATGGCTTGCTAAGCTACATTAGTGTGATGGTGCTTCGCTCCTAAACATTCATTGCACGAACATACTAGCGTTGTTAGATAAGATCATAGACTGTATTGGACAATATACTGACCCCGAAAGGGACAAGTGGTAGAAAATGGATGGATAGATGGATGTATTAAGAAAATGTAAATGCCTTACTTACTTATAAAGGAGGAATTTAGCAAGTTTGGCGTCAGATGAAAAAAATCATCTCCACCTTCAATTGTCTCCATTTTTCAAGTTTACATTTTTGGTACCTAATTTGGCTTTAAAATTTCTATATTTAATGTTGTTAGTTTAAGGAATATATTTTTTAATACATTTTTATTTCTATGCATATCATATGGAACACTGCAATCTATTGAGTTCAGATAAATGCCAATTGTTAAAAATACCCTATACAGTGTTCACTCGTGTAAACATCCTTGACTTTAAAGATGTTATACAAATAACTATATGAAAAATAACGTCTCAGTTAATTTGCCGAGTAACTAACTTTTTGAGAGAAGTAATTTCTAACTATATCACATTATTTTTTAAAGGTAAAATTATCACCACTGGATATACATTTAAGACAATGCAAGACAAACTGGTCCTAGGTGAGGGATCAGACAAAGAGCAGCTCGAAGACCTCTATGAAGAAAACAAGCAAGGAACCCAGATTTCCCTTGCCCGGACGCGGGTCACCAGGGCCCCCCTCTGGAGCCAGGCCCGGAGGTGGGGCACGATGGCGAGCGCCTGGTGGCCGGGCCTGTCCCCATGGGGCCCGGCCGGGCACGGCCCGAAGAGGCAACGTGGGTCCCCCCTCCAATGGGCTCACCACCCATAGCAGGGGTCATAGAGGTCGGGTGCGATGTGAGCTGGGCGGCAGCCGAGGGCAGGGCACTTGGCGGTCCGATCCTCGGCTACAGAAGCTAGCTCTTGGGACGTGGAACGTCACCTCGCTGGGGGGAAGGAGCCTGAGCTAGTGCGCGAGGTGGAGAAGTTCCGGCTAGATATAGTCGGACTCACTTTGACGCACAGCAAGGGCTCTGGAACCAGTTCTCTCAAGAGGGTCTGGACTCTCTTCCACTCTGGCGTTGCCGGCAGTGAAAGGCGACGGGCTGGGATGGCAATTCTTGTTTTCCCCCAGCTCAGAGCCTGTACGTTGGAGTTCAACCCGGTGGACGAGAGGGTAGCTTCCCTCCGCCTTCGGGTGGGGGAACGGGTCCTGACTGTGGTTTGCGCTTACGCGCCAAACCGCAGCTCAGAGTACCCACCCTTTTTGGATTCACTCGAGGGAATACTTGAGAGTGCTCCCCCGGGTGATTCCCTCGTTCTACTGGGGGACTTCAATGCTCATGTTGGCAGCGACAGTGAAACCTGGAGAGGCGTGATTGGGAAGAATGGCTGCCCGGATCTGAACCCGAGCGGTGTTATGTTATTGGACTTTTGTGCCCGTGACAGATTGTCCATAACGAACACCATGTTCAAACATAAGGGTGTCCATATGTGCACTTGGCACCAGGACATCCTAGGCCGCAGTTCCATGATCGACTTTGTAGTTGTGTCATCGGATTTGCGGCCTCATGTTTTGGACACTCGAGTGAAGAGAGGTCGGAGCTTTCTACCGATCACCACCTGGTGGTGAGTTGGCTGCGATGGTGGGGGAGGACGCCGGACTGACCTGGCAGGCCCAAACGCATTGTGAGGGTTTGCTGGGAACGTCTGGCAGAGTCTCCTGTCAGAGAGAGTTTCAATTCCCACCTCCGGAAGAACTTTGAACATGTCACGAGGGAGGTGCTGGACATTGAGTGCGAATGGACCATGTTCCGTGCCTCTATTGTCGAGGCGGCTGATTGGAGCTGTGGCCGCAAGGTAGTTGGTGCTTGTCGTGGCGGTAATCATAGAACCCGTTGGTGGACACCGGCGGTGAGGGATGCCGTCAAGCTGAAGAAGGAGTCCTATCGGGTTCTTTTGGCTCATAGGACTCCTGAGGCAGCGGACAAGTACCGACAGGCCAAGCGGTGTGCGGCTTCAGCGGTCGCAGAGGCAAAAACTCGGACATGGGAGAAGTTCGGTGAGGCCATGGAAAACGACTTCCGGACGGCTTCGAAGCAATTCTGGACCACCATCCGCCGCCTCAGGAAGGGGAAGCAGTGCACTATCAACACCGTGTATGGCGAGGATGGTGTTCTGCTGACCTCGACTGCGGATGTTGTGGATCGGTGGAGGGAATACTTCGAAGACCTCCTCAATCCCACCAACACGTCTTCCTATGAGGAAGCAGTGCCTGGGGAGTCTGTGGTGGGCTCTCCTATTTCTGGGGCTGAGGTTGCTGAGGTAGTTAAAATCCTCCTCGGTGGCAAGGCCCCGGGGGTAGATGAGATCCGCCCGGAGTTCCTTAAGGCTCTGGATGCTGTGGGGCTGTCTTGGTTGACAAGACTCTGCAGCATTGCGTGGACAACGGGGGCGGTACCACTGGATTGGCAGACCGGGGTGGTGGTTCCTCTCTTTAAGAAGGGGAACCGGAGGGTGTGTTCTAACTATCGTGGGATCACACTCCTCAGCCTTCCCGGTAAGGTCTATTCAGGTGTACTGGAGAGGAGGCTACGCCGGATAGTCGAACCTCGGATTCAGGAGGAACAGTGTGGTTTTCGTCCTGGTCGTGGAACTGTGGACCAGCTCTATACTCTCGGCAGGGTCCTTGAGGGTGCATGGGAGTTTGCCCAACCAGTCTACATGTGTTTTGTGGACTTGGAGAAGGCATTTGACCGTGTCCCTTGGGAAGTCCTGTGGGGAGTGCTCAGAGAGTACGGGGTATCGGACTGTCTGATTGTGGCAGTCGGCTCCCTGTATGATCAGTGCCAGAGCTTGGTCCGTATTGCCGGCAGTAAGTCGGACACGTTTCCAGTGAGGGTTGGACTCCGCCAAGGCTGCCCTTTGTCACCGATTCTGTTCATAACTTTTATGGACAGAATTTCTAGGCGCAGTCAAGGCGTTGAGAGGATCTGGTTTGGTGGCTGCAGGATTAGGTCTCTGCTTTTTGCAGATGATGTGGTCCTGATGGCTTCATCTGGCCAGGATCTTCAGCTCTCACTGGATCGGTTCGCAGCTGAGTGTGAAGCGAATGGGATGAGAATCAGCACCTCCAAGTCCGAGTCCATGGTTCTCGCCCGGAAAAGGGTGGAGTGCGATCTCCGGGTTGGGGAGGAGATCTTGCCCCAAGTGGAGGAATTCAAGTACCTCGGAGTCTTGTTCACGAGTGAGGGAAGAGTGGATCGTGAGATCGACAGGCGGATCGGTGCGGCGTCTTCAGTAATGCGGACGCTGTATCGATCCGTTGTGGTGAAGAAGGAGCTGAGCCGGAAGGCAAAGCTCTCAATTTACCGGTCGATCTACGTTCCCATCCTCACCTATGGTCATGAGCTTTGGGTTATGACCGAAAGGACAAGATCACGGGTACAAGCGGCCGAAATGAGTTTCCTCCGCCGGGTGGCGGGGCTCTCCCTTAGAGATAGGGTGAGAAGCTCTGCCATCCGGGAGGAGCTTAAAGTAAAGCCGCTGCTCCTCCACATCGAGAGGAGCCAGATGAGGTGGTTCGGGCATCTGGTCAGGGTGCCACCCGAACGCCTCCCTAGGGAGGTGTTTAGGGCACGTCCGACCGGTAGGAGGCCGCGGGGAAGACCCAGGACACGTTGGGAAGACTATGTCTCCCGGCTGGCCTGGGAACGCCTCGGGGTCCCACAGGAAGAGCTGGACGAAGTGGCTGGGGAGAGGGAAGTCTGGGCTTCCCTGCTTAGGCTGCTGCCCCCGCGACCCGACCTCGGATAAGCGGAAGAAGATGGATGGATGGATGGATGGATGGATGGATGGATGGATATACATTTAAGTAAAAATTTATAAAAATTAAAGGAACAACATTAAATATTGTAAGTACAAAACACAATATGGTACCAACAATTTTAACTTAGGTAAAACAACACAAATGAACATTTGGCCTTTCAGTATTGCAATTCTCTGCACCTGTATACCAAAATACAGCCTGAAAGAACTTTAGATAAAACTGTTACCAAGTTGTGGGCAAATAAATGACATGCATTCAAGTAAAACATTTAAAAGCATTCCTTAATAACATTTTGACAATAAAATTGAATTTGTGTACAAATATTGGTGTCTTTTCTAAAGCTTATTTTAATAATACAAAAGAGTAAACCACCAACTGTGATTAATCATGATTAGTCCAAATTGTAAAATGTGATGAATTTGCATTTGGGTTTGGTTTTGGGTTGGCAACAGAAATAAGTGCCATGCTGGCATGTGTTGATGTGAGGTGCGATTCGAGCAGACGCGGATAAACAACTTTTTCCTGGACATAGCGTGCATGTTACATGAACATTCTTGCCTTTAATTTCGATGAGCGAAAAATAGTGCTGGTACTTACAGTTTGGGAACTCTTTCTTTGAATTTTCCTTGCTCCAACGTATAGGTATAGTTTTGTGTCGGTCAGAGCGTGCAGTGAGACAGCGTGAACTGAGCATGATTCGCTCACCCATCCAGTCATCGCCATCGCATTTACGTCGTCATCTTCCCTGCCTCTTCTCTCTGCATGCAGTTGATGCGTGGCCGACACTTTGCGCTTCATTCAACCAAACTGTACACTGCAAAAAGGCAGTGTTCAAAAACAAGAAAAAAAATACAAAAACTAGGGGTATTTTACTTGAACTAAGCAAAATTGTCTGCTAATAAAACAAGAAAATCCGGCTTGTCAAGACTTTCCAAAACAAGTACAATTAGCTAACCTCAATGAACGCAAAAATACCTTAAGATAAGTATATTCTCACTAATAACAAGTGCACTTTTCTTTGTAGAAAAAAAAAATTAGATCTTTTTGCTCAATATGTTGAAACATATTCTTAAATACCGTATTTTTTGGAGTATAAGTCGCACCGAAGTATAAGTCGCACCTGCCGGAAATGCATAATAAAGAAGGAAAAAAACATATATAAGTCGCACTGGAGCCCGGCCAAACTATGAAAAAAACTGCGACTTATAGTCCGAAAAATACGGTAGGTAAATGCTAGTGCCATTATCTTGACATAATGATATGCGCTCGGCATCATGATTTTTTTTTTTTCATGGTTGAAGTAAGAAATTATTACTTTAAAAAAGTAGTTTTATACTTGTGAGTGTTGATGACACAGCTTTGCATCAGTTGATATTCTACTTTCAAGCATGTTTTACTCAATATAGATCATAAAAACTCAGCTACAAGCTGTAATATCTTACTGAGATAATTTCGGACCAAAACCCTTAAAACAAGTAAAACACTCTAACATAAAATCTGCTTAGTGAGAAGAATCATCTTATCAGACAGAAAATAAACAAATATCACCCTCATTTGAGATATTTAATCTTACTTTGATTTAATTTGATTTTTCTTTCTTTCTTTCTTTAGTTTATTTGGAACATGAACACACTTACATCATAATACATCACACAATTTCATATCATTTCATTTTACATCATGCCCGAAAAGGAGTAGGAAGAAGCAAAGCTTATTTAATCCTACCCCTTTCCCACTTCAAGCGTTTACAAATATAAATCATTTACTGACCTTTTTATATAATAAAATAACATCTATGAATTAGTATACAACAGTTTTGTAATATGTAATTAATTAATTAATTCAGTCATTATTAACATACTGAGATGAAGAATATCTTATTTTCAATAAGGTTGAAAGTATTTCTCATAATTCTTCTTTTTTGTACTCTGTAAGCACTATTATTTTGAACAACCTCTTAAACTGGATCATATCAGTACAATTTTTAACTTCTTTACTTAATCCATTCCATAATTTAATTCCACATACTGATATGCTAAAAGTTTTAAGTGTTGTACGTGCATATAAATGTTTTAAATTATTTTTTCCTCTAAGGTTATATTTCTCCTCTTTAGTTGAGAAGAATTGTTGTACATTCTTTGGTAGCAGGTTATAGTTTGCTTTGTACATCATTTTAGCTGTTTGCAATTTTACCAAATCACCAAACTTTAATATTTCTGACTTAATAAATAAAGGGTTTGTGTGTTCTCTATATCCAACATTATGTATTATTCTAACTGATCTTTTTTGTAACACGGTTAGCGAATGTAGCGCACATTTGTAGTTATTTCCCCATATTTCTGCACAATAACTCAGATATGGTAACACTAGCGAGCAGTAGAGAATATGTAGTGATTTTTGGCCCAGGACATATTTTGCTTTATTCATTATTGAAATGTTTTTTGCCACCTTATGTTGTATGTTTTGTATATGAGATTTCCAGTTCATTTGATCATCTATTAATACTCCCAAAAATCTAGTTTCTTTTACCCTTTCTATGTCTACTTCGTCTATTTGTATTTGTGTATGATGCTCTTTTCTACTATTACCAAATAGCATTATTTTAGTTTTACTGAGATTCAAAGATAGTCTGTTTTTGTCAAACCATCTTTTTAATTTGTTCATTTCTTCTGTTATTATTTGTATTATCTTCTGTGTGCTCTCTCCTGAACAGAAAGCAGTTGTGTCGTCTGCAAATAAAACCAACTTTAAGTCCTTCGTAACCTTACAAATGTCGTTTATATAAAGATTGAACAATCTTGGTCCCAGTATTGACCCCTGGGGTACACCACAGGATATATCTAGCCGTGTTGACATATTTTCACCCATCTTTACATATTGCTTCCTGTTGGTTAAATAACTTCTTACCCAATTCAATACCAAACCTCTGATGCCATATCGTTCTAATTTTCGTATTAAAATATCATGATTAATTGTGTCAAATGCTTTTGTTAAGTCCATGAATACTGCGGCCGCACATTCTTTACCATCTATTGCATTGGTAATTTCCTCTGTTATTTTGGTTAGTGCTATTGATGTTGAGATATTTGCTCGGAATCCATATTGGTTCTCCACAAGCGTCCCACTTTTGTTAATAAATAAATCTAATCGACTATTGAATAATTTTTCCAAGATTTTGGAGAATTGTGGAAGTAATGAAACTGGTCTGTAGTTAGTAAACTGGTGTACGTCTCCATTCTTATAAATTGGTACGACTTTTGCAATTTTCATTATATCAGGGAATTTACCGGTTAAAAATGATACATTGGTGATATATGTCAGAGGTTCTGAAATGTCTTGTGTAACCTTTTTTATCGTTACCATATCTATTCCATGACAGTCGGTTGAGGTCTTGGATTTACAATTTTTTACAATTTTGATTATTTCTTCTTTTGTTACACTTTTAAGAAACATGGAATTGGGATTTCTGTCTATGAGCTCACTCAAGGCCTCAACTGACCCATCATCTGCATTTGGAATTCTTTGATCCAGATTTTTTCCGATATTAACAAAATAATCATTGAAACGTTCAGCTATTTGGTTCATATTGTCATTTTTTGTATTTCCATCTAGAAAGTACTGGGGGTAATCTTTCTTAGCACCATTTTTAATGATGCTATTTAGGATGCCCCATGTTGCTCTCATGTTGTTTTTGTTCTTGTTTAATAATTGACTGTAGTATTCCTTCTTACATGTTCGTAGTATACCAATTAGTTTGTTTTTATATTTCTTATACTTATTTTCTGCCTCTATAGATCTCCGTGTTATAAATATTCGATACAATGTGTTTTTTTTGTGACAAGCATTTTTCAGTCCTTTTGTCATCCATGGTTGGTTGTTTTTCTTTTGCTTCTTACTACGTTCTTTCCATGGGCAATATTTATCATAGAGTGTAAGAAAGGTGTTAACAAAATTCCCATATGCATCATCTACATCATCTTCATTATATATATACGTTGTCCCAAATTTGTTTCCTCAGATCCTTCCTGAAGGAAATCATTCCTTCCTCTGTGCATAGTCTTTGAAATGTCTTTTTGTCAATATTCTTCTTCCTGTAGTTCCCATCATAAATAGTAAAGACTGGCAGATGGTCGCTGATGTCGGTTGTTAACAGTCCACTTGTTGTATTATTTTCAAAGACATTAGTGAAGATATTGTCAATAAGTGTAGCACTGTGACTTGCAATTCTGGTTGGCCTTGTGATTTGGGGATACAAACTCATACTATACATTGTATCTGTGAAATCATTAATGGACTTTTGCTTGTTGGGGTTCAATAGATCAATGTTGAAGTCTCCACATAAAAAAAGTACTTTTTGACTGATTCCATTGAAAGTTCCCTTAATCCAGTCTTCAAATCCTTCAATACTTGAGTTGGGTGCCCTATATATACAACTGATCAATACATTTCTACTTCTTTCATGACATATCTCAATGGTTATACACTCTAAAACATTGTCAATAGCCAGTGACATGTTTTTTACCACCTTGTAATGGAAGTCCTTCATCACATATACAGCAACTCTGCCTCCATTCTTATTTACTCTATTAATATAATTGAGTTCATATTCTTCTAGTCCAAAGTCCATTCCTTTTTTTGGATCCATCCATGTCTCTGATACAGCGATAATTTTGAAAGGTTCTTTAAATTGTTCCAAAAATGATTTCATATTGTTCAAATTGGCATACAAGCTTCTGCAGTTAATGTGAATAATTGACAGTTTGTTATTGGAATTAATGTTGGTGTTGTACTGTACTTCTGTATAATATAAACAATTATTGTCCATGTGAGAAAAAAAATGTGTGTCTGGATCTATAGCACTGTCCAATTCTGTCCTGTTATATTCAATGCTGGAAAAGGTTATAAATTCTCTGTTTGATTGATTATTGTTTGTTTGTGTCATGGTTGTGTTTAATTTTTTTATCGTTATTGAAATTTATCCAGCTCTGCTATTTTCCTTATGACTATTACTCTTGCTTCCTCTGGTGTTCCATTTAGTTTAATAAATATTTTGCAGTTTGCTGTCCATGTTTGTTGTATTTTTCCTTGTTTTCTTAAGCTACGTGCTTTTCTGGCTATGTCTGCGTTTTTCTTTGTTAAATGTTCATTTATGTACACGTCTGTTCCTTTCAGCTTCCTCCCTTGTTTTAGTAATGCAGTTTTATGTTCCTATTGACAAATCTCATCATTATTACTGGTGCCGAATTATCCTTCTTCTTATGGAGTGGGTGGCAAGCTTCCACATTTGCCATGTCCATGAATATACCTTTTGACTCCATGAATGTTGCCACTTGCCTCTCTGTGGAGATGTCCAAACTCCCGGGCTCCTCTCCACCATTAGCAGTCACCGCCCGAGCATATGAACGGGGCTTTATATTAAGCCCGGTCAGAATAACGTCATTTATTCTTGTGTACTGTTCCAGTTCATCCACTCGGTCCGTTAATTGTTCTATTTGTAAATTTTTTGCGTCATTCTCGACTCGTAGAATTTTTACCTCCTCCACCAGCTGCATAATTGTCTGTTGGTACTGCTTTATGGCTGATACCTCTGCTGTTAAAAATTCAAGCGATCTCCTAATCTCCTCACCTTCATCAGGAGAGAGCACCTTCTTTGGCCCCATGTTGATCTTGGCTGTCGCAGGTGTTCACTGCCTTCGGCCTAGGCTGTCCCCGGTCCCGATAGATGTAGTCTGATGCCCAAGATCTTCGATGGGATCCCGTCTGGCCTGGCAAGCCTCGCTCTAGCCTCTCTCGCGCTAGCCTCGCCGTTGTCACCGGTCTCGTCGCCGCGATGTGGTCCCGCTGCTGCCAGCCGCTAGCCGGGCCTCTCCCTCGTCGCTCTGCTGCCGTCACACGCCGCCGCCGTCAACTGCCGGTCCCGTCGTCGCGAGGTGGTCCTGCTTCTGCTAGCTGCTGCTAACCGCTAGCCGGGCCTCTCCTTCGCTGCTCTGCTGCCGTCACACGCCGCCGCGAGAAGCTGTCGCTCTCGCCGCCGTGAGGTGGTTGTCCCACTGCTGCTGGCTGCTAGCTGGGCCTCTCCCTCGCCGCCCCGCAGTGTAGTAACGCCCCGCAGTGTAGTAACGCACCTCTTCACATCCGCAGTAACGGCAACAGCGTTGCAACAATGGGAAAAGTACTGAATCAGATTGCTCGTTACTGAAAAGATAACGCCGTTATTACCAACGCAGGTTGGAGTAAAAAATTAACAAGTAGATTAATAACTTGAACAGGGCTATTCAACTAAATTGTTTTATGGGCCGAGAGACAGCTTGTATCGCAAAAAAACTTGTAAGCTGGAGCACTCATATTCCAAGGTCCTACCTACTGTAAATGCAAATTAAAAGATCCTTAATACCACATCAATATTAGATACCACTGAATCAAACATCAGAAAAAAAAACAAGTTAGAGTCTGCATTTTGTGTGAGGGAACCGTTGATAATGGAACCAGGATGCAGACATTGAAAGACGACAGCGCTGCCGCAAGCTAACAAGCTGAAAGCCCAAACTACACTGCCAAATGTGTTTTTTGCAGGAATCACAACTTAACCGTAAAATGTGGTGTATGCTACTTTTAGGTTCGATGCTGTGCGTATCCAACCATTTCAAATGAGACCCCAGAGAACTCGCAAAAAGCCAAACAAAGCAAGCGAACCCAAGCACAGAATGGATCGCCTAATGAGAGTGATTTGTTGTTGTCATACAGCAAAATAAGGCAGGGTCAGCCAATGTCAAAACATTAGTTCCGCGTGCTACAACTCAAACTCACACTCTGAAAAACAGCATTGGTCACCATCCTGTGCTGTCATTTTCACCATGTCACCCCCTCCCCCCACACAGGTGTTACCGTGCAATGCATTTAGACTTAGACTTAGACTTCCTTTTTATTGTGATTCAAATTTGAACTTTCCAGCACAAATACGTACGAAATTTCGTTACATAAGCTCATGGTAGCGCAGGATAAAAAAGCAATAAGGTGCATATATAAATAAATAATTATATATAAATAATATATAAATATATACATAAAATAAATAAATATATATAAATAAATAAATAGATTACTGTACAGATAAATATATTGCACTTTTTCACATGTGTCCACGTTTATGGATGTATGTTATATTCCAGCGAGTTAGTCCATTTTGTGGGGAGTTGAGGGGATAATTCAATAATGATGCGTTCAAGAGTCTTACGGCTTGAGGGAAGAAGCTGTTACAGAACCTGGAGGTTCTGCTTCGGAGGCTGCGGAACCTCTTTCTAGAGTCCAGCAGTGAAAACAGTCCTTGGTGGGGGTGGGAGGAGTCTTTGCAGATTCTCTGAGCCCTGGTCAGGCAGCGGCTTTTTGCAATCTCCTGGATAGGAGGAAGAGGAGTCCTGATGATCTTTTCCGCCGTCCTCACCACTCTCTGGAGAGACTTCCAGTCTGAGGCACTGCAGGCTCCAGTCCAGACAGAGATGCTGTTGGTCAGCAGGCTCTCTATAGTGCCTCTGTAGAATGTGGTGAGAATGGGGGGAGGGAGCTGTGCTCTTTTCATCCGACGCAAGAAGTGCATGCGCTGCTGAGCTCTTTTTACAAGAGCTCCGGTGTGTAGGGACCAGGTTATATTGTCAGTTATCTGCACCCCCAGGAACTTGGTGCTGCTTACTATCTCCACCGCTGTGCCGTTGATGTAGAGTAGAGCGTGGCTGGACTGGTGCTTCCTGAAGTCAACGATGATCTCCTTGGTCTTGTTGACATTCAGGACCAGGTTGTTGGTTCTGCACCAGTCAACCAGATGTTTCACCTCCTCCCTGTAGTCCATGTCATTGTTGTCACGGATGAGGCCCACTACTGTCGTGTTGTCCGCATACTTCACAATGTGGTTGGTAGTGGACCTGGCGCAGCAGTCATGGGTCATCAATGTGAACAGCAGCGGACTCAGGACGCAGCCCTGGGGGAGCCGGTGCTCAGGGAGATGGCACTGGAGGTGTTGTTGCCTACTCTCACAGATTGGGGTCTGTCTCTGAGGAAGTCAAGCAGCCAGTTGCATAGGGGGGTACTGAATCCAAGGGGGGCCAGTTTGCTCACCAAGTGCTGCGGAATGATGGTGTTGAATGCTGAGCTGAAGTCCAGGAACAACATCCGCACGTGTGTGTCCTTTCCTTCCAGATGTTCTAAGCTCAGGTGCAGTGCAGCGGAGATGGCGTCCTCTGTGGAGCGGTTAGGGCGATAAGCAAACTGGTATGGGTCGCATGTGGGGGGAAGCTTGGAGACAATATATTCCTTTACCAGCCTCTCGAAGCACTTCACTATGATGGGGGTGAGTGCAACAGGGCGGTAATCATTGAGGGAGGAGATTGTGTTTTTTTTTTTTGGCACTGGAATGATTGTGGCCGTCTTAAAACATGATGGTACCACAGCCTGGGTCAGTGAGATGTTGAAGATGTCTGTGAGAACCCCAGCCAGCTGGTCTGCACATCCCTTAAGCACCTTGCCCGGAATGTCATCAGGTCCTGGTGCTTTCCGGGGGTTCACTCTCCTCAGGGTTTTCCGGACATCCGCTATATCCAGGTTGAGCGGCTGCTCATCAGGGCGAGGGATGGATTTTCTCGCCGGAGTGGTGTTAAGTACCTCAAACCTTGCAAAGTAGTTGTTAAGGTCATCTAGGAAGCTGATACTGTTGTCACAGGGACAGGGGGCAGCTTTATAGTCCGTGAATTCTAAATAAACTCTCCGTGTCCCCCCCACTGAACATGCTAATAACACAGTTTAAATATAACAAAACATCTATTGGGATACAATTGCCTATTCACGACCACTAAAGAGTTTTCACTTAATGAGGAAATGACCTTCTTTTAGCCTGTTTGGTTTTGTGTATAAAAAACCCTAAAGATGCATTTTTGTCCTCTCATCTCTCCACCAAGCCACCTTGGCCCATCAGACCGGCGTGAGGGATTGTTCCTCAGGGACGTTATTGTTTAAGATATTAAACTTCCTAAGAGGACGAAAGCATTAGTCATCTTACCCCCAGACAGCAATAGTCATGGATCGACCATTGCCATGGAACCAACAAGACTGTTCAAGCGCGACTAAGGCTGCCTTCACGCCGCAAATAAGATTGAAATTATATGTGAAATGTACTTGATATTTTCATGTCAATGTGAACAATACAATTTAGATTTTTTTCAAATCCAACCGAGTCCTCTTTCGTATGTGGATAGAAATCAGATATGTATCCCATTAAGGTTGTACGGTATACCGGTATTAGAATAGTACCGCGATACTAATGAACCATTTACGGTATTATATTGCCTCTGAAACATACCGGTGCCCAACTCCCCCCTCTTCCCCCTCCCGTGCTCGCGTCGTCGTCACGTCATAACATTGCTGGTTTACGAGCAGAGGAGCATGTTCAGTAGCACACAATCACAGAGTACTGACAAGCAGACACAGTGTGTAGACAGAAAAGGGAGAATGGACGCATTTTGGCTTAAAAACTAAAGATAAAGGTGAAGTTATAACACTGAAACACCCTCAGGAAGAGGTGCTTTAAGACATGGCTAGCTAGCTAGCGGCTAACGTCCATCCGCCGTCAGCAGTGTTTTAGCTACTTCTAAATCACTAATCCTGGTCTCCATGGCGACAAATAAAGTATGTTTCTTATAAGTATCATCCTTGCAGGACGAGGAATAGCTAAACATGCTTCACTACACACCGTAACTCACCGGCATCAAAATGTAAACAAACGCCATGGGTGGATCTACACCTAACATCCACTGTAATGATATCAAGTACAGGCACGGATCTAGTCTATACTACTATGATTACCTCGATATTTTTAGGCATCACAACATCTTCTTTTGTTTTTTTAAAATGTTTATTATGTTTATAACCTCAGGAAATATGTCCCTGGACACATGAAGACTTTGAATATGACCAACGTATGATAATGTAACTACTTGGTATCGGATTGATACCCAAATTTGTGGTATCATCCAAAACTAATGTAAAGTATCAAACAACAGAAGAATAAGTGATTATTACATTTTCACACAAGTGTCGACAGAACATGTTAAAAGAGAAAGTAAGCAGATATTAACAGTAAATGAACAAGTAGATTAATAATTAATTGTCTACCACGTGTCCTTAATAATGTTTTAATAAACAAATAGTATGATAAATGTCACAATATGTTACTGCATACGTCAGCAGACTAATTAGGAGTCTTTGTTTGTTTACTTACTACTAAAAGACAAGTTGTCTTGTATTTTGACTATTTTATTTAAGGACTTAACTCATACTTGCCAACCCTCCCGGATTTTCCGGGAGACTCCCGAAATTCAGCGGCTCTCCCGGAAACCTCCCGGGACAAATTTTCTCCCAAAAATCTCCCGAAATTCAGGCGGACTCAGGTCCATGAGGACCTGAGTCCACTAACCCACAATATAAACAGCATACCTGCCCAATCACGTTATAACTGTAGAATGATGGAGGGCGAGTTCTTGGTTTCTTATGTGGGTTTATTGTTAGGAAGTTTCATTAACGTCCTCCCAGCGCGGCAACAACACACGAAACAGCAGTCACGTTTTTGTATACCGTAAAGCAGTTTGTCTGCCGTAAACAGCAATGTTGTGACACTCTTAAACAGGACAATACTGCCATCTAGTGCATTTGATGAAAGCACTTTTGTGTGTGCCACACAGCAATGCATCATCAGAGAGGGTGTTCAGCATGGTTCGAAAAATAGTGACAGAGAATAGAACAAGGATGGACAATTCAATCCTTAACTCAACAATGAGTAGATGAGTGTTATGTGTGTGTATATGTGTAAATAAATGAACACTGAAATTCAAGTATTTATTTTTTATATATATATATATATATATATATATATATATATATATATATATATATATATATATATATATATATATATATATATATATGTATATATATATATATATATATATATATATATATATATATATATATATATATAATAAAATAAATATATATATATATATATATATATAGAAAAGAAAAAGATTATGTTTTAGAAGTGAACTATATTAATTAGTCAATTGAATTTAACTTAAAAATATGAAGACTTATGTTAATGTCCCCCCGCTTCTGGTATAACTCCTCAGATATAGCGAAAACATTCCCTACAAACTGCCATGACAAAAATTGTCACCTTCGTCTTTCTTAATCTCCTATGGATTTTGACTCCGGTCGCACAAATTTTTTGGAATTGCCACAAACACACCAGGATGCACACTTACACAAATCGGAGCCCTGTCATCGTGGTTTGTGTGCATGCAGATCTTTTTAAGGACGCATTAAAGACCTTGTTTGTCAGCATGTCTGTGATCTTCTTTTAATTCTTTTTTTAAAATTAATTAATTAATTAATTTATTTATTTTTTAATATATTTTATTAATATTATTTTTTAATTTTCCCCTCCCTCAGGGGGGTGCTCGACGGGGCGGTTGCTGGTTGTTCCATCTCCATCGTTGGGGTCCCTGCGGGTGGGGTGGGTGGTTCCCGTGGCCCTGTGCCTGGGTGGTCCTGCGGCGGCCGGTTTGGGTGGGGTGGCCGGGGGCTGGCCTCGCCGCGCTCTCCGGGGGTGGGGGGGTGGGCTCGTGGGGGCCCGGTTGCCGGTGGGGCGGGGGCAGTCTTCCCGTCCGGTTGCGGGGAGTCTCTGGGTCCCTCGGGCGGGGCGTCTCGCCTTTCTGCCCGTGTGGGGTGTGGTCTCTCGCTGGCTTGGGGTCTGGCTGTCCCCTGCTTTTCTCGTGCCCTGTCCTCTGCCGGGTGCGTCTGTCTGCGGCCTGCTGCTGGCCCTTGTGGGCGGCGTGGTGGGTCGGGCTCTGGGGTTCCTGTCGCTGGCCGGCTTGGCTGCGTGGGGGCGGTGGTCCCTGGTTCCCTGGGCACCACGCCTCCTGTTTGTGGGTTGGGCTCTCGGGGGTGATGGGGCCGTGCTCTGGCTCCCACGCACTCTGGGAGTCGAATGTATTGTACATGCAAATTCACATATGCTCACATACGTACATAGGTACCTACGCTCCCACATACATACACAAATACAGTACATATTTACCTACCTAATGTTCGTACATCCACACGCACATTCAATATACAAACATACACATACACATACTGTACATATACATTCACTGTACAAACACATATACACATTCTGTACATATACATTCATTGTACAAACACATATACACATTCTGTACATATACAAGTACATATGCATACTTCCACTCATGCACATAATCACGTTTCATCAAACATATATTAACGTTGTTGCCCTAGGGTAAACTGGGTGTAACACATGGCACACTGACAAAGCTTAACCTATTGTGACTATAACAATCTACAAGGTTAATGTAGGTTGCTTCTCTTTCTCCCCCTCCATTTTTCTGCATTCTTTCGTATCTCAAGTTATCATTACGTATATGTATTGTTGCATTTAAACAACTGTATTGTTGATAATAAAGGTAAATTATTGGTATTGTTCATTATCAATAGCGCTATTTCTATTGGTATTTGTATTGATCCATTTGTAGTGTAATAATGCTCATTGTCATTTCTGTATTATTTTTTATTTTTCACTAACTGCTTATTTGCTATTACTTTTACCATCATATTTGTACATGTCATATTTGCTGATGTTGCTCTATTGTTGTTGTTGTTGTTGTTTGCTGTTGTTGTTTTTGTCTCTCTGTCTAATCCCCCTCTTGTCCCCACAATTTCCCCCTCTGTCTTCTTTTTTTTTCTCTTTCTATCCCCTCCTGCTCCGGCCCGGCTGCACCAAATGATAATATAAATACATTTAATAAAGTCAAATACAAATAAGGCAACAAGAGAAGTATCCTACACTTCTCTTTTGTAAAGTAAATCTGAACAGCCGACATGGGCATCTACATCAACTATATGATTTGCCTGAGAAGCTGGACAGGACACAAAAAAAAAAGAATACAAAAAAATAAAAAATAAATAAAAAAAAGAATTAAAAAAAAAAAAAGGACGCATTAAAGGGAAACTGCACTTTTTTGGGAATTTTGCCTATCATTCACAATCATTATGAAAGACATGACGATGGATGGATTTAAAAAATATATATATTCTAACTTGTAAATAAACAAATAAAAGTTTGCTTACTGCCGGGGAGGTCCTCTATTTCGCCCATAAAACCCAACAAATAACTATTCAAAAACCGCCAACAATACTCCATTTACATTTCGTGATTTGAATATTAACCAAGTATTAGTGATATTCAGAGGTGGGTAGTAACGCGCTACATTTACTCCGTTACATCTACTTGAGTAACTTTTGGGATAAATTGTACTTCTAAGAGTAGTTTTAATGCAACATAATTTTACTTTTACTTAAGTATATTTATAGAGAAGGAACGCTACTTTTACTCCGCTACTTTTATCTACATTCAGCTCGCTACTCGCTACTAATTTTTATCGATCTGTTAATGGACGCTTTGTTTGTTTTGGTCTGTCAGACAGACCTTCAAAGTGCCTGCCTTACTGGTGACGTTTCACTTCGTTCCACCAATCAGATGTAGTCACTGGTGGCGTTGGACCAATCAAACAGAGCCATTTGATTTACATTGGGGTGTTACCATTTAGTGGTCAATCGTACGGAATATGTACTTCACTGTGCAACCTACTAATAAAAGTTCCAATCAATCAATCAAAAGTGTGAAGGAAAAAAGATACTTTTTTATTTGAACCGTACATCCCGTCAAAAGCCTAAAGACTGACTGCACAGTTCCTGTCTTCACAATAAAAGTGCCGCTCCATCGCGCCTGCGCTTTCAAAACAAGAGTCTCCGAAAGCCAGCGCAAACAAGCTAGCAAGCTAAGGAGTTTGACGCCAATATATTTCTTGTAAAGTGTATAAAAACGAATATGGAAGCTGGACAAATAAGATGCCAAAAACCCACCACTTTCATGTGGTATTAGACAGGAAGGAGGAACTTTTCTTCTCCTCCATTTGAAAACGTGGACGTTATCATCACTACTGTCTGATTACAATCAACGCAAGTCATCAGAATCAGGTAATACACCAACTTATATTCTAGTCTTCATGAAAGAAAGGAATCTATATGTTAAACATGCATGTATATTCATTAAAACATCTTTAACATGTAAACAAAAACAGCAACATAAATACATATAAATTATATACTGTATATATCAATGTATATGTATGTATATATATATATATATATATATATATATATATATATATATATATATATATATATATGTGTGTGTGTGTGTGTATGTTGCTCATCAGTTACTCAGTACTTGAGTAGTTTTTTCACAACATACTTTTTACTTTTACTCAAGTAAATTTTTGGGTGACTACTCCTTACTTTTACTTGAGTAATAAATCTCTAAAGTAACAGTACTCTTACTTGAGTACAATTTCTGGCTACTCTACCCACCTCTGGTGATATTGTTACTATAAGCGTTAACGCAGATAAACTATTGATTACAAGCATGTGTACAATTTCGACACGATCAACTGGCGAGGCGTTTCCTGTCTATTGTATGCACCTCACCTGGACATAAGAAGTATTACAACAAGTTGGGACACTTTGACAGCCATTTCGGACCCGGAAATGTCGAGAACGACACTAAAAGTCCTTTTGCTGAGGAACCCATGAGCCAGAGCCACGGCAGCACCCCAGTGCAGAGGGCTCCCGCTGAGGAAACCCTGGAAATCAATCCATAAATCTAAAACATAATAGGAGCATAAGATAAATGAAGAAAATATATTAATAAGATACAATATAAAAATGCTTAAATATGTATGTTAAATAAGAATATTTAAATGGCCAGGAGATAAATACAATCTAATAAATACGAGTGAACACAATGTAATAGAAATCAGAATAAAATAATACAAATGATAAGATACTGTATGAAGGCCCAAGACCATTAAAGCATTTAAAAACCAGTAAAATAATCTTCAAATAATTTCTAGAACACACAGGAAGCCAATGCATTGATTTTAAAACCGGTGTAATATGGGCCCACCTTCTGGTCCTCGTCAGCACAAGAGCAGCTGAGTTTTGGTGTAATTGAAGTGGTTTTGTACTTTTTTGGGAAGACCAGAAAGCAGGCCATTTCAGTAGTCTATACGGCTGATAATAAAACTATACATTAGTGTCTCCATATTTTCCGCGCCCAGGAACCGCTGCTGCTCACTGCTCCCCTCACTTCCCAGGGGGTGAGGGGGATGGGTCAAATGCAGAGGATAATCTTACTACACTTAGTGTGTGTGTGACAATCATTGGTACTTTAACTTTAACTTTAGTACCGGTTTTAATTCAGAGTTATAGTTAAACTATTTGTCATGTCTTTTGATCATGTTTTTGTTTGTCCATGTGCTGTTTGGTTTTTGGACTGTTTTTGGTTCCTGCTTTTTCACTCCCTTGTTTTGTCACCATAGCAACCATTAGTTTCACCTGTTCCACTTTTGGACTCACACACCTGTCACTAATCATGTCACTGTTATTTAAGCCTGTCTTTTTCTGTTGGTCGTCCTGGCGACATTAACTCTGTTACCGCTGTTATCCTTTGCTACCCGATACCATAGTTCATGCTTCATGCCATGCCACAGTAAGTGTTTTTGTTTCATGTTCATAGTTTCTGCCCAAGTGCTAGTTTTTGTTTTCTTAGTCAAGTTTTTGTCTCTGCCTTGTGCGCGCCTTTTGTTTGTTCCTTTTTGAGTAAATAATTAAACATGTATCTACCTTCATCCGATGTCCAGTCAAGTTCGTTTGCATTCCGGGAAAGCAACTCACGCAGGAAACTGCGCCATAGTCCACGTCGTGACACCATTGCCCATTAACTACTGAATACCATGTGTTTTCTGTGTGAAATAAAAGTACCAAACTAAAGTTCAAGCCTGCTCCAGTTTATTCTGGCAACCTGTTTTAGCTGTATTATAGTTATATCTGCTTTTAGCACCCACACAGCAGAATTACTGCATAAACAACAGTGAAAGACATGCTTCACTAAGTTACACTGAAGTTCATCACACCTGGCAAAAAACAAAAAGAGTAAAGGTGACGCTGAGCTACAACTGAGCCGATTCAACTTTTTCACTTCTGTTACGATATTTATATTGGATCCCTGAGTATTGGCAGATACCGATATTAATCTGATACAATATGAGCACATATTATAGTAAATACTTTATTTTGTAGTGTGAAATGCCATTTCGGTAGTCTATACGGCTGATAATAAAACTATACATTAGTGTCTCCGAGAGAGAGAGAGAGAGAGAGAGAGAGAGAGAGAGAGAGAGAGAGAGAGAGAGAGAGAGAGAGAGAGAGAGAGAGAGAGAGAATGGGGCGGACTCTGGTTATACTTTGTATTTATAAGATGATTAAACCCTATTTTAGTGGTGTATTTAGATAAGTCCGTACAGCAAAATCTGCGCAAAATTTTGACCAAGAACCATAATTACATTGTTATGTAGACCAAAAGGAAGTGTTTTAAAAATAGAAAAAATAATCATAATACTGTAGGTCTCCTTTAAAACATCTGATTTAACGAAAAATGCAAATTGAGCATCATACCTTACTGTGCCACACAACGCAGATATGAAGGAACTAGCTGATTTTCAAAAGCTTATTTTTATGCCATTAAAGATCATTTGAACCCCTTTCACAATTATGATTAATTGTGTTGCATGTCGGTGTTCACCGCACGTGTCTTATGATTAGTGGGCAGCACCAAACATCGCCTACAAAGCCTCATGGGTGGCTGCCACGCACCCTTTTTATGATATGACGAGCTGCACGGCCGTTTGATTGGCAGCACGTTTGTGTGCCTGGGTGCTTCGCTTTGACGTGGGTTGCGAGTCAGGGCCTCCTGCTTCGAGATCTTAAATTGCAATTTGGACCAGCCTCGAATCAATGCCGGCTCTCCGTCTCCTCCCGCTGTCTGCAAGTGTGTGCCTTCACTGGCAGGCGCGAGACCTTCAGCTGCACCACAAAGGCTGCTGCTGTAAAGTGCCGTTGCTTTGTCTGACCATATGCTCTAGGGACAACAATTAGGGACAAGTGTGTCCACACTAAATCCTTTCAGGTGGAGCTGTGCAGCGTGTCACAGCGTCTCTCTTTGGGTGGTGCGTTCAGGTGCGCTCCAACACAAACACACTTTCCATGCACACTTGTGGCGTCTAGTCACGGATGTGACAATTTTAATTCCCTTTTAGTACAGGGTAACATTCTATTGCATTACTGTAAATTCCGGATTATAAGCCGCAACTTTTTTCCTACACTTTGTACCAGAGGTGTGGACTCGAGTCACATGACTTGGACTCGAGTCAGACTCGAGTCATGAATTTGATGACTTTAGACTCGACTTGACAAAATGTAAAAAGACTTGCAACTCGACTTAGACTTTAACATCAATGACTTGTGACTTCACTTGGACTTGAGCCTTTTGAATTGACATGACTTGACATGACTTGCTACTTTCCCCAAAACCCAAAGATGAAAAAGTTATTCGGGAGCGCTCCGTATTTTTCATTGTGTACTTGTCTATCAGCGTTGCGTGTGTCAGCTGGTGTGGTCTCAGTACAACAGCCAATCAAATTAGATCTACTTTGTTTTCATCACACAGCATTCATCCAATCAAATTGCAGGACAACCAACGAAGAAGACATGTCCAAACCACACGCCAGTGAACAAAAAATGATACCTAAAATAATTTTGTTTGGGTATAAAAATTACGAGGTGGTCAACACAAAACGGTTTGCAGTATGCAACACATGCGGTTCGAAAATTACTGATGGAGAGGCAACAACTTCCAACTTCGTCCGGCATTTGAAGTTGCACAAAGAAGGGTAAGTTTTGAATGTAAGATAACGTTTATTGGCTAAGTAACGTGACTTTTATTTGCTGTGTAGTTAAATCAGTGAGGCTGTAAACTCACTGCTAACGTTATAACGTTATTGCAAACACGGGAATCTGTTGCAGTTCACTACCTTATTCATACTTTTTGTTCAGTGATTTTTTTTAAGCAGGGTTAGTCAATATATCACACGTAACGTTAGACGGCGGTCAGCAGCACCGCGTATTTTAGCCACCTAAAAAAAGACAAAAATAGTAAAATAAAGGTTAGTTAAAATGTATACTATATTATGAATATGTGTACCGTTTTAGCTAGCTTTCTGACATACTGTTGGTTGTTTACCTCAGTGGTCCCCAACCACCGGGCCGCGGCCCGGTACTGGTCCGTGGATCGATTGGTATCGGGCCGCACAAGAAATCATTTTTTTCTTTTCTTTTTTTAATTAAATCAACATAAAAAACACAAGATACACTTACAAGTAGTGCACCAACCCAAAACAACTCTCTCCCCCTTTTGTTCTGGGCATTGAACATGAAGACTCTTCCTTCACTGTACCGAGTGGCCATGAGAGTCTTGGCAGTGCCTGCCTCCAGTGCTCCAGTGGAGCGAGTTTTCAGCCATGGTGGCATCATACTACGCCCCCATCGTGCACAAATGACTGACAGACTCTTGGCTAATTTGGTCTTTTGCAAATGCAATGCAGCATAGGGCCCTGACATATAAAAAGTACAACTTTTTTGTTATGTTCACGTATATGTCATGTTTTTGTTATGTTCACGTATATGTCATGTTTTTTCAATGTTAACACTTTTGTACAAATAAGTACATTTGCACTTTATTTTTCAATGTGTTTGTTCTGTAAAGGAATGAGTTAATGTTTAAAATGACTGGTTAATAGTGCTATTATAAAGTGCAATGTCAGCACAATTTTCTTTCCTGCAATCTAAAATGCACTTGTTTTAATAAATAAATACAGCGTTTGAAAAGCATACACAATCTGTGTTAATATATTAGTCTGTGGTTAAAAGGACTTGAAAGGACTCGCAACTCAAAATTCAGGACTTGGGACTTGACTTGAGACTTTCCAGTCTTGACTTTGGACTTGACTCGGGACTTGACTCGGACTTGAGGGCAAAGACTTGAGACTTACTTGTGACTTGCAAAACAATGACTTGGTCCCACCTCTGCTTTGTACCCTGTTGCTTAAAAAACGGTGCGCCTAATTTAATAATTTTTTTCCCGCTAATGGTCACAATATTTTGTGTTCAATAGTTTTCCTTTAACCCAAGCAGATGACCGCAATTGTGTGTTATTGTTTGTGCTATGGCGCCATCTTTTCTCAATGCAGATGTTACGGTTTTGAAAATGTATTTTCTGTTTTAATGGCATAAACCGAAAGTAAAAACGGCCATAGCTTTTTTGCTACAAGGGATTCTTCATTCATCACTCCAAGCAACATTTGTAAATTTCACAATTTAACTAAAACAATTCATACTTAATAAACCATCACATGTGTCTATCTGTGTTGGCCCTGCGATGAGGTGGCGACTTGTCCAGGGTGTACACCGCCTTCCGCCCGAATGCAGCTGAGATAGGCTGCAGCACCCTCCGCGACCCCGAAAGGGTCAATCGGTAGAAAATGGATGGATGGATGGATGGATTGATAGTAGTGAGCTCATACTTGCTTACACTGCTATTGTTGACACACTAAGCCAGCGTTTCTGCTTTGTCTCAAATTTGCTAGATTATAATTCATGCATCTCTCACCTGGTAGTAGACAAACCGAGAGGCTGGTCGACTTAGACATCCCCGATCAGGCACGTTTTTTTAACCCTTTGTGAGGATTGCAATTGATGATGGGGACGG
Source organism: Nerophis lumbriciformis (assembly GCF_033978685.3). Taxonomy (NCBI): domain Eukaryota; kingdom Metazoa; phylum Chordata; class Actinopteri; order Syngnathiformes; family Syngnathidae; genus Nerophis; species Nerophis lumbriciformis. Next base: position 28,275,692 of record NC_084578.2, read on the forward strand.
CGTGGCACGGTTGGGAGAGTGGCCGTGACCTGAGGGTTCCTGGTTCAATCCCCACCTACTACCAACCTCGTCACGTCCGTTGTGTCCTTGAGCAAGACACTTCACCCTTGCTCCTGTTGGGTCGTTTTTAGAGATGTCCGATAATGGCTTTTTTGTCGATATCCGATATTCCGATATTGTCCAACTCTTAATTACCGATACCGATATCAACCGATACCGATATATACCGTATTTTCCGCACTATAAGGCGCACCTAAAAACCACAAATTTTCTCAAAAGCTGACAGTGCGCCTTATAACCCGGTGCGCTTTATATATGGATTAATATTACGATTCATTTTCATAAAGTTTCGATCTCGCAACTTCGGTAAACAGCCGCCATCTTTTTTCCCGGTAGAACAGGAAGCGCTTCTTCTTCTACGCAAGCAACCGCCAAGGTAAGCACCCGCCCCCATAGAACAGGAAGCGCTTCTTCTTCTACTGTAAACTACCACCCGCCCCCGGAAGAAAAAGAAGCGCGCGGATATTTCGTTTCATTTCCTTTGTGTGTTTACATCTGTAAAGACCAGACTACAAAATGCACGTACGGTGAATATTCGCACCACAGGGAATGAGAAGTCGTCCTTCACTGTGGTTCTAGCTTGCCATGCTAATGGCCAGAAACTTCCTCCCATGGTGATATTCAAAAGGAAGACCTTGCCAAAAGAGACCTTTCCAGCCGGCGTCATCATAAAAGCTAACTCGAAGGGATGGATGGATGAAGAAAAGATGAGCGAGTGGTTAAGGGAAGTTTACGCGAAGAGGCCGGGTGGCTTTTTTCACACAGCTCCGTCCATGTTGATATACGACTCCATGCGCGCCCACATCACAGATGGTGTCAAAAAACAAGTGAAGCACACAAATACAACACTCGCCGTCATTCCGGGTGGATTAACCAAAGAACTCCAACCGCTGGATATTGGTGTCAACAGGGCATTCAAATCACGACTGCGAACGGCGTGGGAACAATGGATGACCGAAGGCGAACACACCTTCACTAAGACGGGCAGACAGCGCCGGACGACATACGCCAACATTTGCCAGTGGATCGTAAATGCCTGGGCAGATATTTCGGTCACAACTGTGGTCCGAGCTTTCCGGAAGGCAGGATTCACAGAACTACTGGACAACAACAGCGACACTGACTCCGATGACTTCGACGAGACGGAACCGGCCATTTTGGATCCCACGCTTGCGCAACTTTTCAATTCGGACACCGAAGACGAAGAATTCGAAGGATTTACGAATGAAGAATAACTTCAGAAGGTGAGCGCTATGTTTATTTTGTGTGTTGTGACATTAACGTTCGAGCAACATTATGTTGCTATTGCTCTACACCATTTTGAATTTCACTATGTTTGTGATTGCACATTTGCGTACATTTTGGGACAGAGTTGTTAGAACGCTGGTTTTCAATATATTATTAAAGTTTGACTGAACTATCTGACTGTTTTTTTGACATTCCCTTTAGCGCAGCGTAGGCGCGGCTTATAATCCGGGGCGGCTTATTGGTGGACAAAGTTATGAAATATGCAATTCATTGAAGGTGCGGCTAATAATCCGGTGCGCCTTATAGTGCAGAAAATACGGTACAGTCGTGGATTTAACACATTATTATGCCTAATTTTGTTGCGATGCCCTGCTGGATGCATTAAACAATGTAACAAGGTGTTCCAAAATAAATCAACTCAAGTTATGGAAAAAAATGCCAACATGGCACTGCCATATTTATGCCTCAAAACAGCAGCTTGGAATTTGGGACATAAGAGAGCATGAGGAGGTTGAGGTGGGCGGGGTTGGGTTCTGGGTATTTGTTCTGTTGTGTTTATGTTGTGTTACGGTGCGGATGTTCTCCCGAAATGTGCTTGTCATTCTTGTTTGGTGTGGGTTCACAGTGTGGCGCATATTTGTAACAGTGTTAAAGTTGTTTATACGGCCACCCTCAGTGTGACCTGTATGGCTGCTGTTGACCAAGTATGGGGGGCATTCACTTGTGTGTGAAAAGCCGTAGATATTATGTGACTGGGTCGGCACGCAAAGGCAGTGCCTTTAAGGTTTATTGGCGCTCTGTACTTCTCCCTACGTCCGTGTACACAGCAGCGTTTTAAAAAGTCATAAATTTTACTTTTTGAAACCGATACTGATAATTTTGAAACCGATACCGATAATTTCCGATATTACATTTTATAGCATTTATCAGCCGATAATATCGGCAGTCCGATATTATCGGACATCCCTAGTCGTGGTTAGGGCCTTGCATGGCAGCTCCTGCCATCAGTGTGTGAATGTGTGTGTGAATGGGTGAATGTGGAAATAGTGTCAAAGCGCTTTGAGCACCTTGAAGATAGAAAAGCGCTCTACAAGTTCAATCCATTTTACCATTTACTATTCTTCATCTAAACGGGATTATGTGAGCGTACCGTCAGACGGCATCAGAGAGTGGAAATTGTACAGTAGTGATGGGTTGATGAGGCGTCATGAAGCGTTTCGACACATTGCAAAACTGTATTGATACTGTGTCGATACTGTGTCACTAAATACTGACATCTGCTGGACATTAAAAATCCTTACAGGCAACCTATGGACCGACTCAACTGACACTGATTTTATGCTCTAGTACAGGGGTCACCAACCTATTTGAAACCAAAAACTACTTCTTGGGTACTGATTAATGCGAAGGGCTACCAGTTTGATACACACTTAAATAAATAAATATATTGTCATTTGTAAGTTACACGTAAGTGTGATTTAAACAAGAATAGCTAAATAAATACATTTATATATATAAAAAAAATGGGTATTTCTGTCTGTCATTCCGTCGTACATTTTTTTTTCCTTTTACGGAAGGTTTTTTGTAGAGAATAAATGATGAAAAAAACACTTAATTGAACGGTTTAAAAGAGGAGAAAACACGAAAAATTTTAAAATAAAATTTTGAAACATAGTTTATCTTCAATTTCGACTCTTTAAAATTCAAAATTCAACCGACAAAAAGAAGAGAAAAACTAGCTAATTTGAATCTTTTTGAAAAAATTAAAAAAATAATTTATGGAACATCATTAGTATTTTTTCCTGATTAAGATACATTTTAGAATTTTGATGACATGTTTTAAATTGGTTAAAATACGATCTGCACTTTGTTAGAATATTTAACAAATTGGACCAAGCTATATTTCTAACAAAGACAAATTAGTATTTCTTCTAGATTTTCCAGAACACAATTTTTAAAAGAAATTCAAAATACTTTGAAATAAGATTTAAATTTGATTCTACAGATTTTCTAGATTTGCCAGAATATTTTATATGAATTTTAATCATAGTAAGTTTGAAGAAATATTTCACAAATATTCTTCGTCAAAAAACCAGAAGCTAAAATATTTATTATTCTTTACAATAATAAAAACAATTTTTTTTTACTTGAACATTGATTTAAATTGTCAGGAAAGAAGAGGAATAAATTTAAAAGGTAAAAAGGTATATTTGTTTAAAAATCCTAAAATCATTTTTAAGGTTGTATTTTTTCTCTAAAATTGTATTTCTAAAAGTAATAAGAAGCAAAGTAAAAAATAAATGAATTTATTTAAACAAGTGAAGACCCATCCATCCATCCATTTTCTATCGCTTATTCCAAGTGAAGACCAAGTCTTTAATATATTTTCGTGGATTTTCAAATTCTATTTGAGTTTTGTCTCTTTTAGAATTAAAAATGTCGAGCAAAGCGAGACCAGCTTGCTAGTAAATAAATACAATTTAAAAAATAGAGGCAGCTCACTGGTAAGTGCTGCTCTTTGAGCTATTTTTAGAACAGGCGAGCGGGCGACTGATCTGGTCCTTACGGGCTACCTGGTGACCGCGGGCACCGCGTTGGTGACCCCTGACCTAGTATATACAATAATATAAACCAAGTCATTGTATTTCATTTAGGATTATTTCATATCTTCATTTAAATAAAAATATCTTTTTTATCTTTTTTAGATACAGTCAATAAATAATGTGAACATGTATCATAACATGGAAATCTAAGAGAACGTGTTGTGGATGATTGTGGACTGGGAATTGTTTTAATTTTATTTTTTTGCACATTTTTATTAAAAAAAAAAAAAAAAAAAATTCCGACGTATTACATTTTAGACGATTTCTCTTAGTTATTATTTATCGGGCTGTAGAAAAGACCCGCTCACAGGGCACAGAGGAGGCGTCAGTGCGACACAGTTGGCGTATCGGTCACGTGACCAAAACAGCTCATGATCGGTCACGTGACTTTCTAAAAGCGGTACGCGCACCGACACAGGGTTTCGCTCTATGAGCTCGACGCATGCGCCGATGCATCGGTGTTGCCGGACCCATCACTATTGTACAGTAAGTGTTTGTTTTATTATGGTTAGTTTGTGTGTTGAGCACAGAGAAATGCTGCTGATTTTATAGTGTTACAAAAATGCTGTATCCGTTTAGTACTCCATCCATCCATTTTCTACCGCTTACTCCCGTTGGGGTCGCGGGGGCGCTGGAGCCTATCTCAGCTACAATCGGGCGGAAGGCGGAGTACACCCTGGACAAGTCGCCACCTCATCGCAGGGCCAACACAGATAGACAGACAACATTCACACTCACATTCACACACTAGAGCCAATTTAGTGTTGCCAATCAACCTAGCCCCAGGTGCATGTCTTTGGAGGTGGGAGGAAGCCCGAGTCCGTTTAGTACTTAGATTCTAAAACTCACTGCTCATCCTCTTTGTGTTCGGGCTCAAAATATTAGGTTCTGGATCATAATTTTTCCCAAAGTAATTGCTGTTGGCTCCCACAAAGTCTGCTTGATTAGCATTGTTGTTGATGGGGTAGGGAGCTGTGGTTTCTAATGCTGTGTCAAGGATCACGTGACTGGCTTCCTCATTAACTCTCAAATTGGCTGATCGTGAATCTCTGTGAGATTGATACTATTTTGATCATACATCAGATATATATGATAATGGATTCCATAAAGAGGGAACTTGTTTTTCCACTGTACTGGTACCGTATTTTCCGCACTATAAGGCGCACCTAAAAACCACAAATTTTCTCAAAAGCTGACAGTGCGCCTTATAACCCGGTGCGCTTTATATATGGATAAATATTAAGATTCATTTTCATAAAGTTTAGGTCTCGCAACTACGGTAAACAGCCGCCATCTTTTTTCCCCGTAGAAGAAGCGCGCGGTGCATGCTGGGATATGTGACGTTTCATTTCCATTTGTGTGTTTATGTAAAGACCCCAAAATGGCTCCTATTAAGTGTGTTGTCTGTCTAATTATAAATAATGCAGACGAGGCGTGTTAACTGAGTTCTCAACGTTTACTCACAGCGTGCTAACTGCCAGCATACAACGCTTCTCAGGGCTACCGCGCATGCTCGTAACTATCGTTGCATGCTGGGTAGTGTAGTTGTTATATTTGCTAGCTCATAACAGCACATTAAGAGACACGCTTACGCGCTTAATTCAATACTCGCCGTCATTCCGGGTGGATTGACAAAAGACCTCCAGCCGCTAGATATTGGTGTCAACAGGGCATTCGAAGCTAGACTGCTAACTGCGTGGGAACAATGGATGACAGAAGGCGAACACACCTTCACTAAGACGAGGAGGCAGCGCCAGACGACGCCAACATCTGCCAGTGGATCGTAAATTTGCCCAACTTTTCACTTCGGACACCGAAGACGAAGGATTTACGAATGAAGAATAACTTCAGAAAGTGAGCGCTATGTTTATTTTGTGTGTTGTGACATTAACGTTCGAGCAACATTATGTTGCTATTGCTCTGCACTATTTTGAATTTTACTATGTTTGTGATTACACATTTGCGTACATTTTGGGAGTGAACAGAGTTGTTAGAACGCTGGTTTTTAATATATTATTAAAGTTTGACTGACCTATCTGACTGTTTTTTTGACATTCCCTTTAGCGCAGCGTAGGCGCGGCTTATAGTCCGGGGCGGCTTATTGGTGGACAAGGTTATGAAATATGCCATTCATTGAAGGTGCGGCTAATAATCCGGTGCGCCTTATAGTGCGGAAAATACGGTACTTTAAAAACTGATGGCTAAATTTTAGGTGACTAATTGTTAAACTATTTGATGATTAGTCAACTATTAAAATACTCGTTAGTTACAGCCCTACATGTAACTTGTTAAAGGGGGACATTATCACCAGACCTATGTAAGCATCAATATATACCTTCATGTTGCAGAAAAAAGACCATATATTTTTTTAACTGATTTCCGAACTCTAAATGGGTGAATTTTGGTGAATTAAACGCCTTTCTATTATTCGCTCTCAGAGCGATGACGTCACAACGTGACGTCACATCGGGAAACAATCCGCCATTTTCTCAAACACATTACAAACACCGAGTCAAATCAGCTCTGTTATTTTCCGTTTTTTTTACTGTTTTCCGTACCTTGGAGACATCATGCCTCGTTGGTGTGTTGTCGGAGGGTGTAATAACACGAACAGGGACGGATTCAAGTTGCACCAGTGGCCCAAAGATGCGTTTGTTCCGCACACCTTACCGACGAAAGCTATGCTACGACAGAGATGGCAAGAATGTGTGGATATCCTGTGATATCCCTGGCCTGCTGACATCAACTCCAAAACTGGACGGATCAGCTTTCAGGAAAAGAGAGCGGATGAGTGTATGTCTACAGAATATATTAATTGATGAAAACTGGGCTGTCTGCACTCTCAAAGTGCATGTTGTTGCCAAATGTATTTCATATGCTGTAAACCTAGTTCATAGTTGTTAGTTTCCTTTAATCCCAAACAAACACATACCAATCGTGGGTTAGAAGGCGATCGCTGAATTCGTCCTCGCTTTCTCCCGTGTCGCTGGCTGTCGTGTCGTTTTCGTCGGTTTCGCTTGCATAGGGTTCAAACCGATATGGCTCAATAGCTTCATTTTCTTCTTCAATTTCGTTTTCGCTACCTGCTTCCACACTACAACCATCCGTTTCAATACATGCGTAATCTGTTGAATCGCTTAAGCCGCTGAAATCCGAGTCTGAATCCGAGCTAATGTCGCTATACCTTGCTGTTCTATCCGCCATGTTTGTTTGTATTGGCATCACTGTGTGACGTCACAGGAAAATGGACGGGTGTATATAACGATGGTTAAAATCAGGCACTTTGAAGCTTTTTTTAGGGATATTGCGTGATGGGTAAAATTTTGAAAAAAACTTCGAAAAATAAAATAAGCCACTGGGAACTGATTTTTAATGGTTTTGACCCTTCTGAAATTGTGATAATGTTTCTGTCACGTGGGGATCGCATATTGATGCGGGATCGTTCCTTCCGTGCAACACGGACACTCCGGACAAAAACGTGAGGGTAAGAAATAATTTAATAACATAAATCATAGGCAAACAGAAAAACAAGCAAAAGAAAAGCGTGCCGAACGCACGGGAAGCTAAGGCTAAAACTTAGCACAGGACTCAGGAACATGAAAACAAACCAACGTGATGTGGCTTACCGCAAACAAGGAGCACAGGACGAGTGAACAGAAAGGCAGGCTTAAATATTGTCAGTGATGGAAAACAGGTGCGCGTCGGGAACACAAGCGGCAGGTGAAAATAATAAGTAACCATGGTGACGAAACAAACTCACAGGTGCACAAGCAATAACTAAAGGAGTCCAAAACTAACCAAACATAACTAAACAAAACATGATCCGACCACGGATCATGACAGTTCCCCTTTAATAATTTATGGGAGTGCGTACATGTACATGAAACATCACAACACGAGAACCGCCTGTATATTTGCTGAATGAAATTAAACAAGCTCCAAGAAAACGGGGAAAAAAGCTTCCTCCATCTGTTTTTGGCCTTAAAGTCAAAACATTTACGCGCCCCTGGGTGATACAAAGACACATTCATTAAGATTAAAGATGAAAAATTCTTAAAGCGTGCAAACATCAAAGTACTGTATGTCTAGCAGAAAACACCAACCAGTCCAAGTCAAACCGACACGACTCAGGCAGAGCCAAGAATCCAAGCTACAGACGTTCATTCTTCCAAGAGCGAAAGATGATTTTGTGGCGGCATGGAATAATTAGTGTTAACTCAGGCAAAATGATCAAGTATTATATTTGAATCAGAGGCAAGTGGGCAGGTGGAGAGGCGTGGCTAATCGGCAACATGTTGGCACCATCTCATGGCACTGATAGACTTGTTCTATGGACATGCTTTTGACAGCAATAAAAAAGATTACCATCACTTTTATACCGTTGTAGATATAAACCAGCTCAGGCTGCTAATTTGCTCTTAATTTTGCTTGTGTGCACCCTCTGCTGGCTTTAAGATGATTAAACTAAAATGATATCCAAGCTATTCGTTTATCGGAGTGTCACTACTACGGCTGGGTATCGTTTAAAAATGTTCGATACCAGTATCAATGCCAGTACCCTTAAAACGATACCGATACCAACAGAGTACTTCATTCGATATTAATCATGTGAAAAGAATGCAATGGGTTGCGTAATTTTCACCACTCCTCCCCATTCAAGATTTTTGCATGAATACATTTTGGACAGTGCTCAAATTTGTATTAAATAACTATACAAACATGTACAACAAAGTATTATTTCGGCTGTGTAATTAGCGAGCAAGCTAATCTAGTGTTAGCTCACATGGCTACGACATGCCCAAAACGATTTACTTGACAATACATGTTTTAACACACAAAGGATGAGTACTGTTAACATAGTAACCATTTATATAATACCTGAAGTTATCGACGGTTGAGCAGTGTCCTGTTGAGATGACGACGGCGATGCTGGTGTTGTAGAAACCGGCTTTTTAAACACAGTACAGTTCTCTACCCTTAAGTTTGCTCCGTGCTTGATGAGGTCTTTAATCATATTGCTAGTATTCCCCGTTTTCCCTGAAATAATCTTGCCGCATTGTATGCATTTATTTGTACCCAGCGCCACAGGCGTGTAGTACAACCATGCCTTTGAATGTTTTGCTCTCGGAATGATGACCAGCCAATTCTGCACTGCTTCAACCCGCTTTACCGCCATCCAAACTATTGTTGTTGCGGGGGTGGACCAATCACATGGCGCATTGAATCGAAGAACGCTTGCAGTGATTGGCTGCAAGCAAAACCATAGAAACAGTATTTTTTTCTTGATCTGGGTACAAAAAGAACCAATTGCAGTTATCGTTTGACAGACGTAGTTTCGATACTACTTCGTAGCGGGTTGTTTCATACTTTTCGATAATTTTCTAATTACCGTATTTTCCGCACCATTAGCCGCACCTAAAAACCACAAATTTACTCAAAAGCTGACAGTGCGGCTTTTAACCCGGTGCGCTTTATATATGGATTAATATTACGATTCATTTTCATAAAGTTTCGATCTCGCAACTTCGGTAAACAGCCGCCATCTTTTTTCCCCGTAGAAGAAGCGCGCGGTGCATGCTGGGATATGTGACGTTTCATTTCCATTTGTGTGTTTATGTAAAGACCCCAAAATGGCTCCTATTAAGTGTGTTGTCTGTCTAATTATAAATAATGCAGACGAGGCGTGTTAACTGAGTTCTCAACGTTTACTCACAGCGTGCTCATAACCACATTCTAACTCCCAGCATACAACAACGCTTCTCAGGGCTACCGCGCATGCTCGTCACTATCGTTGCATGCTGGGTAGTGTAGTTGTTATATTTGCTAGCTCATAACAGCACATTGAGAGACACGCTTACGCGCTTAATTCAATACTCGCCGTCATTCCGGGTGGATTGACAAAAGACCTCCAGCCGCTAGATATTGGTGTCAACAGGGCATTCGAAGCTAGACTGCTAACTGCGTGGGAACAGTGGATGACAGAAGGCGAACACACCTTCACTAAGACGAGGAGGCAGCGCCAGACGACGCCAACATCTGCCAGTGGATCATAAATTTGCCCAACTTTTCACTTCGGACACCGAAGACGAAGGATTTACGAATGAAGAATAACTTCAGAAAGTGAGCGCTATGTTTATTTTGTGTGTTGTGACATTAACGTTCGAGCAACATTATGTTGCTATTGCTCTGCACTATTTTGAATTTTACTATGTTTGTGATTGCACATTTGCGTACATTTTGGGAGTGAACAGAGTTGTTAGAACGCTGGTTTTTAATATATTATTAAAGTTTGACTGACCTATCTGACTGTTTTTTTGACATTCCCTTTAGCGCAGCGTAGGCGCGGCTTATAGTCCGGGGCGGCTTATTGGTGGACAAAGTTATGAAATATGCCATTCATTGAAGGTGCGGCTAATAATCCGGTGCGCCTTATAGTGCGGAAAATACGGTATGCATTTATTTGTACCCAGCGCCACAGGCGTGTAGTACAACCATGCCTTTGAACGTTTTGCTCTCGGAATGATGACCAGCCAATTCTGCACTGCTTCAACCCGCTTTACCGCCATCCAAACTATTGTTGTTGCGGGGGTGGACCAATCACATGGCGCATTGAATCGAAGAACGCTTGCAGTGATTGGCTGCAAGCAAAACCATAGAAACAGTATTTTTTTCTTGATCTGGGTACAAAAAGAACCAATTGCAGTTATCGTTTGACAGACGCAGTTTCGATACTACGTGGTAGCGGGTTGTTTCATACTTTTCGATAATTTTCTAATTAAAGGGGAACACATAAAATTGCATTATTGGCTTTATTTTTTTTTTTTATCTTAGGGTACATTAAACGTATGTTTCTTATTGCAAGTTTGTCCTTAAATACAATAGTGAACATACAAGACAACTTGTCTTTTAGTACAAACCCCGTTTCCATATGAGTTGGGAAATTGTGTGAGATGTAAATATAAACGGAATACAATGATTTGCAAATCCTTTTCAACCCATATTCAATTGAATGCACTACAAAGACAAGATATTTGATGTTCAAACTCATAAACTTCATTTTTTTTTTGCAAATGATAATTAACTTAGAATTTCATGGCTGCAACACGTGCCAAACTAGTTGGGAAAGGGCATGTTCACCACTGTGTTACATGGCCTTTCCTTTTAACAACACTCAGTAAACGTTTGGGAACTGAGGAGACACAGTCTCCGTTGTGGTGTTTTAGGCTTCATAATGCGCCACACATTTTCAATGGGAGACAGGTCTGGACTACAGGCAGGCCAGTCTAGTACCCACACTCTTTTACTATGAAGCCACGTTGATGTAACACGTGGCTTGGCATTGTCTTGCTGAAATAAGCAGGGGCGTCCATGCTAACATTGCTTGGATGGCAACATATGTTGCTCCAAATCCTGTATGTACCTTTCAGCATTAATGGTGCCTTCAGAGATGTGTAAGTTACCCATGTCTTGGGCACTAATACACCCCCATACCATCACAGATGCTGGCTTTTCAACTTTGCACCTAGAACAATCCGGATGGTTCTTTTTCTCTTTGGTTCTCATGTGTCCAGGGACATATTTCCTGAGTTTATAAACATAATAAACATTTTTAAAAAACAAAAAAAGATTTTGTGATGTTAAAAAATATTGATGTAATCATAGTAGTATCGACAAGATACGCTCCTGTACTTGGTATCATTACAGTGGACGTTAGATGCAGATCCACCAATGGCATTTGTTTACAGTATGACGCCGGCGAGCTACGGTGTGTAGTGAAGCATGTTTAGCTATTATTCGTCCTGCAGGGATGATACTTGTAAGAAACTTACTTTATTTGTCGCTATGGAGACAAGGATTAGTGATTTAGAAGTTGCTAAAACACTGCAGACTTCCGACTTTAGCAGAAAACTTTTCCGAGTCTGAAGTCTTGTATTGTTCCTAAAACTCACTGGACATTTAGTCAAAGGAGTTACAACAGACCCCTTATGGTCAGCTGTAGCACATTTAAAACGATACACAGTAACAATTCCCGGTACCTGTGAGGCGACTATGGTACTAAGTGGTACCAATTTTTGGTATCTTTGTGTGTGTTCACGTGGTAACAAATGTTAAGTTGTTTGACAATAAAATACAATTGTTTAGATGTATCATTTAACAGCGAGCTGATCATGATAACTGTGCTGTCCAATCTTGTTTTCGTACCCTTCTGAGACTCATTTGCAAGTATGCATTTATTCCACTTTGTCACAGGTATGTTGCTGTAGTCAGAAAGTAGTCTTTGCCATTAAGTGCCAGTCTTGGCTTTTGTTGAGTCCTACAACGTGTATAAGTATTGCACTGATTACACACTAGCTGTTTGATTGTAACATGCGTTTTAATTGTAGCTTTCCTTTCCAAAAGGAGGTGTTGAAATTGCCATGTAAAATTGATAATGCTAGTTAGTAGCATGTATAGCCATTGTAAATTAGCATTGAATTAGCGCATTTTGAAAAGTGGAGCCTTTTTTTGAGCTCTTTCTATCAGTCATGCTTGCGTCACATGCCAAAAAGATATCGAAATGTGATGAATCTGTACCCAGTTGTACCGGCAGAATTTGGTTGGTACCTATAAAAGTACAGGATTCAGTATACCATATTTTACAGACTATAAAATATTTGTTTTCCCTTAAAACGCGACTGTGCGCCTAATAACCCGGTGCGCCTAATGTACGGAATGATTCTGGTTTTGCTCAACGACCTCAAAATAATTTTATTTGGTACATGGTGTAGTGATAAGTGTGAACAGTAGATGGCAGTCAAACATAAGAGATACGTGGGAAGAGGTATGATGGCAATATGACTCAAGTAAACAACACCGACATTTGATATGTTCCGTTGAAAATATAGAACATTCCACACGGCGCTCAAAAATCTATCAAAATGTTTTAGTACAACTTTGGTAAGCTATGAAGCTGCTCCGCTTGGTGGATTGTCGGCACATTAAACATACGAGTATTATTATGGTGTGTGTATAAGGTAAGACATATTACCTGGCATTTTTTTTCGCAATATTATGCAAAAGCAACTTTTCGTACCTTCTGGTACCCACTGATCTGTATTTGGGATCTTCATAAGTCCTGAAAAATTGCGCAGATCCGCTTTTGTAGTCTGTGCCGACACCGTAGTCGATAAGCTTCTTCTTTGTCTCTATCTTCTTGTTATGGGACATTCATCCTCCGCTGTTGCCATTTCTAATATAAAGTAGTGTAAAGTTATTACGTATATCTGCCATGAAAGCGCTAAAACATACCGGTGTAGTGAGTTTATATTATTCACCCAAATAATTTTAGTAATTAGAGAGTTCTGGTCGGTTTTTCACAGGACACATTTCCGGTGGATGAGGAGATGCTGCTCCGTTATTTTTTAAAGTAAAGTCTGAATGTCATTAAACAGTTAGCTCCATCTTTTGACACGTCTTCCACTCCCGTCTTTGCACGCTACACCGCTACAACAAAGATGACGGGGAGAAGTTGCTGCCAAAGGTAAATAAGACCGCCCACAAAACGGCACATCCTGAAGCAACGGTCAGAAAGCAGCTTGAAGATGATCTGTAAAACATAATCTATGCAACATTTTGACCAAATAACCACCATTACATGTTATGTAGACCACAAGGAAGTGCTTTCAATTTAGAAAAAAAACCTAATAATATGACTCCTTTAATGCGCCCTATATATGCACCTTATGTATGAAAAAAGACTGAATATAGACCATTCATCTGCAGTGCGCCTTCTAATCCGGTGCGCCCTATGGTCCATAAAATACGGTATGGATTTATTCCACTTTGTCCAAGGTATGTTGCCGTAGTCAGAAAGTCGTCTTTGCCATTAAAGGCCTACTGAAATGTGATTTTCTTATTTAAACGGGGATAGCAGGTCCATTCTATGTGTCATACTTGATCATTTTGCGATATTGCCATATTTTTGCTGAAAGGATTTAGTAGAGAACATCGACGATAAAGTTTGCAACTTTTGGTCGCTGGTAAAAAAGCCTTGCCTGTACCGGAAGTAGCAGACGAGTAGCGTGACGTCACAGGTTGTGGAGCTCCTCACATCTGCACATTGTTTACAATCATGGCCACCAGCAGCGAGAGCGATTCGGACCGAGAAAGCGACGATTTCCCCATTAATTTGAGCGAGGATGAAAGATTTGTGGATGAGGAAAGTGAGAGTGAAGGACTAGAGGGCAGTGGGAGCGATTCAGATAGGGAAGATGCTGTGAGAGGCGGGTGGGACCTGATATTCAGCTGGGAATGACTAAAACAGTAAATAAACACAAGACATGTATATACTCTATTAGCCACAACACAACCAGGCTTATATTTCAAGGGGAACATTATCACAATTTCAGAATGGTTAAAACCATTACAAATCAGTTCCAAGTGGCTTATTATATTTTTCGAAGTTTTTTTCAAAATTTTCCCCATCACGCAATATCCCTAAAAAAAAGTGCCTGATTTTAACCATCGTTATAAACACCCGTCCATTTTCCTGTGACGTCACATAGTGAAGCCAACACAAACAAACATGGCGGAAAGAACAGCAAGCTATAGCGACATTAGCTCGGATTCAGACTCGGATTTCAGCGGCTTAAGCGATTCAACAGATTACGCATCTATTGAAACGGATGGTTGTAGTGTGGAGGCAGGTAGCGAAAACGAAATTGAAGAAGAAACTGAAGCTATTGAGCCATATCGGTTTGAACCGTATGCAAGCGAAACCGACGAAAACGACACGACAGCCAGCGACACGGGAGAAAGCGAGGACAAATTCGGCGATCGCCTTCTAACCAACGATTTGTATGTGTTTGTTTGGCATTAAAGGCAACTAACAACTATGAACTAGGTTTACAGCATATGAAATACATTTGGCAACAACATGCACTTTGAGAGTGCAGACAGCCCAATTTTCATCAATTAATATATTCTGTAGACATACCCTCATCCGCGCTCTTTTCCTGAAAGCTGATCTGTCCAGTTTTGGAGTTGATGTCAGCAGGCCAGGGAAGCTAGGGTCGATATGGGGTTTAGCTCGCTCGTCTGCGGGAACAAACTGCCGCCATTGCATGCCGTGCTACCGAGGCCCTTTGTCCCTGAATTGCTCACACACTCCGGCAGATTCAATGGGGGTCTGGCGGCAAATTTCTTTGACTTTATCGTTGGAAATGCATCTGCTTTGAGTGTCGCAGGATATCCACACATTATTGCCATCTCTGTCGTAGCATAGCTTTCGTCGGTAAAGTGTGCGGAACAAACGTCCAATTTCTTGCCACTTTTGCATCTTTGAGCCACTGGTGCAACTTGAATCCATCCCTGTTCGTGTTGTTACATTCTCCGACAACACACCGACGAGGCATGATGTCTCCAAGGTACGGAAAACAGTCGAAAAAACGGAAAATAACAGAGCTGATTTGACTCGGTATTTGAGAAAATGGCGGATTGTTTCCCGATGTGACGCCACGTTGTGACGTCATCGCTCCGAGAGCGAATATTAGAAAGGCGTTTAATTCGCCAAAATTCACCCATTTAGAGTTCGGAAATCGGTTAAAAAAATATATGGTCTTTTTTCTGCAACATCAAGGTATATATTGACGCTTACATAGGTCTGGTGATAATGTTCCCCTTTAATATGCCACAAATTAATCCCGCATAACAAACACCCCACCCCTCCCGTCCATATAACCCGCCAATACAACTCAAACACCTGCACAACACACTCAATCCCACAGCCCAAAGTACCGTTCACCTCCCCAAAGTTCATACAGCACATATATTTCCCCAAAGTCCCCAAAGTTACGTACGTGACATGCACATAGCGGCACGCACGTATGGGCAAGCGATCAAATGTTTGGAAGCCGCAGCTGCATGCGTACTCACGGTACCGTGTCTGCATATCCAACTCAAAGTCCTCCTGGTAAGAGTCTTTGTTGTCCCAGTTCTCCACAGGCCAATGGTAAAGCTTGACTGTCATCTTTCGGGAATGTAAACAATGAAACACCGGCTGTGTTTGTGTTGCTGCAGCCGCCCGCAATACACCGCTTCCCACCTACAGCTTTCTTCTTTGCTGTCTCCATTGTTCATTGAACAAATTGCAAAAGATTCACCAACACAGATGTCCAGAATACTGTGGAATTTTGCGTTGAAAACAGACGACTTAATAGCTGGCCACCATGCTGTCCCAAAATGTCCTCCACAATCCGTGACGTCACGCGCCGACATCATCATACCGAGATGTTTTCAGCAGGATATTTCGCACAAAATTTAAAATTGGTATGTGTTGCAATGTTAAGATTTCATCATTGATATTTAAACTATCAGACTGCGTGGTCGGTAGTAGTGGGTTTCAGTAGGCCTTTAAGTGTCAGTCTTGGCTTTTGTTGTGTCCTACAATGTGTTTATAAGTATTGCACTGATTACACACTAGCTGTTTGATTACAACATGCTGTCAGGACGTGGACTATGGAGTGGTTGTTTTCCCGAGATGCAAGTGAACTTGGAACGAACATGGCGTGAAGGTAGTGACATCTTTTATTTTAAACACTAACAAACTACAAAAAAAGGATACAAACAATTAAAGGCGCGCTCACAGGCGGAGATAAACTTGTTTAAGAAAACAAAAACTAGGACAAAGGCAAAACTATGGACGTGAAACTAATAAACACTTACTGTGGCATGGCATGAAGCATGAACTATAGTGGACATGAATATCATGGGTAGCAGAGGTAGTCTGGATGGTTAGGATATGTCACCAGGACGATCAAAAGACACAGACAGGCTTAAATAGCAGTGACATGATTAGTGACAGGTGTGCGAGTGCAAATGAATCAGGTGTGTGACATGAAACAGGTGCGTGACATGACAGGTGAAAACTAATGGGTTGCTATGGTGACAAAACAAACAAAAGTGCACAAAGAGTCCAAAAACAAAACCGAACATGACTAAAACAAAACATGATCACACAGACATGACACATGCATTTTATATTGTAACTTTCTTTTCCAAAAAGAAGGCGTTGAAATTGCCATGTAAAATCGATAATGCTAGTCAATAGCATGTATATGGCATATCCTTTGTAAATTAGCATTTTGAAAAGTGGAGCCGCTTTCTAACAGTCATGCTTGCAGTACCTGCAACCAAAACCGAAAGTGACGTCACATGTAAAAAAGGTATCAAAATGTGCCGAATCTGTACCCAGTAGTACCGACAGAATTGGGTTGCTACCTATAAAAGTACCGGATTCACTATGCACCCTAGAGATGCGCGGTTTGCGGACACAACCGCGGAGTCCGCGGATTATCCGCGGATCGGGCGGATGAAATTAAAAAAACTAAGATTTTATCCGCTCGCGGGTCGGGTCGGGCGGATTAATTTTTTTTTTTTTTTTTTTTTTTGCGGGTGGCAGTTAAACCAATTCGGAAATATATATACATAGTTAAATGTTGTTACCCACATACGAAAAACGAGCAGGCACCTGCTGCATATGCCACAACAGAAGAAAAAAAAAGAAAAGAGATGGACACTTTTACGGAGCGGAGAAGGGACGCCTCGCCGGGGTCCGGGACCGAGGCCCCTTCCCCCGAGAGGGCCCCACCGGGAGCCGTAGCTGAGGCGATCCGCGAGAAGGGCCCGACGCACGTCCAGGGTCACTACCGCGCCCACCGCACCGACACCCCGCCTCGTCCGCTTTCGCCGCGGCCGGCGTCACGCGCAGCAGGTAAGCAGCTTACCTGCCCGCCACCCCCGTGGCCGGGGGCTCGTAACATGGGTCACTCCGCGCGCTCCGCCCGCGCAGCTTACCTGCTTGCCACCCCTGTTGCCGGGGGCGCGTAACAGGGGTCACTCCGCGCGTAGTGCGCTCATGAAAGGGGTGGGGCTCACCCTGGTTGATATAGACAGCAGGACGGTGGCCATGGAAGTTGGAACCCGCTAAGGAGTGTGTAACAACCCACCTGCCGAATCAACTAGCCCTGAAAATGGATGGCGCTGGAGCGTGGGCCCATATCTGGCCGTCGCCGGCAGCGAGACGCGCTTGGAGGTGCGCTCAGCGCGGCTCCCATATGATTGCGCACTGGTGTGCGTCTGGGTCGTGACAGCGTGGCACGCGAATGTCTGTGCATTGGATCAGTCTCCTTTCTTTAACAGGCAAAAGCTTTATAACCTCACCATACCTGCCAACTTTTGAAATCAGAAAAACCTAGTAGCCAGGGTCCAAGGGCCGCAGGCCCCGGTAGGTCCAGGACAAAGTCCTGGTGGAGGGTTCAGGGCTTCGCCCCCCGACGCAAAATGACTATTAGCATTCAGACAGGTTAAAATGTTGCTAAAACTATCACTTTTCTATCAGTCACAGTGACTTTTCAAAACAAAAATATTACAGCAAAAATCATATGGGTTGATTGACATGTTTATTCTGTAAGCTAACTTCAATAGTTTGAAATTATTTTGACAGTTAATGCCAGTTATCCTGTCAACCTTTCACAAGACTTCAATTTGTTAATTGAAAGTATAAATAGTATAAACACTTTTTACAGTATGTCGTGCTGTGAAATACAGCCGACAGGATTTAGCATGCATGGTGCAGGAGAACAAAGGACTTCTTTCATTTAAGGTTTGTGATAAACCATCAAACTCATTCGTTAAAAGGACTCTATAGTAATATAAAGCGAATTTTTCTGGACATTATCATGCAAGAAAAGTTTATTTTTGGGATCGCGATCACCG
Organism: Nerophis lumbriciformis; assembly: GCF_033978685.3. Taxonomy (NCBI): domain Eukaryota; kingdom Metazoa; phylum Chordata; class Actinopteri; order Syngnathiformes; family Syngnathidae; genus Nerophis; species Nerophis lumbriciformis. The sequence goes on from NC_084578.2 coordinate 28,294,357, forward strand.
CGTAATGATTTTTAAAGGTTGCATTACATTATTAACTGTCCCATGTGATCAGCCAGTGCGATTGGAAGTCCATGCTCAATTATTGCCTCCGTAAATAAAACTTCGGCATTTATCACATCCAAAGAATCTGTTTGGGCGACGAAAAACGTTGAAAGTTTTCCACTTGTATCGCTAGCAACGGCATTAGACTTGTGTTTTTTTGTCCCAACGTGGTCTTTTACATCGCTAATTCCTCCGTGTCCGATCGAAAAATCTTGTCTGCACAAGGTGCAATTCGTGTAGTTTTCACCCTTTTTTTTAATTTTTTTATTAATATTAGATATATAACAACGGGCGGATGGTGGGCGTGTGCAGTTCTGCTCAAACGTTACATCGGGTGGATGGCGGATGGTTGACGACTTTCTGACGCGGTTGCGGATGAAATAATTGCCTATCCGCGCATCTCTAATGCACCCCTAGTTGTAGTTATTGCATTTGCAGTTTGCTTTTTGCTCTTTTAGATACGAACATGCCAAAAACCGACCACCTTTGAGATCTCAACAATGGAGACAGCGATGGCAGACCGGCAGCCATATAACGTGTAGTAGGGGCGTGTGGTATAAAGCAGGCTCAGGAGAAGATAGCAGTGGCAGTGCAAAACTACAGCAAGGAATCAATGCAACTACTAATATACGTTTCTTCATCTTTTGTTTGCGGGCTAATTAAAAAAAAAAAGGCCTAAATTTGCGTTTGAAGCAACTAAAGTGTGAGAAGCAGTCCTCAGCGAGATACAAATTTGATGTGATAACCCATCAAACTCCCAATTATCAAGCTCACACAGACAAGTTAAGTCACGCAAATAGTAATTACAGTGTTTGCTCATTATCACATCTAAAATCTGTTGATAAGACGAACACTTGGAGTAAAGCTGGAATGCACCAAACTTGTTTTACTGCACGTCACTCTCACTCACAAAAGGCTGTAGTTACTTGTTTTTGTGCATAATTTATCTCCCATTTTCTTGTCTCCCTGCCAGCCTCATTGTTCCACGCCAACTACCCCTTTTTTAGTCCAGCCTGTCTCCTGAGAAGATATCTTATTCCCCTATCAGATGCTTTTGGACTATAGCCGTCTTGGTGAGCAGGCTGGTAAAACTTTACACGTTTTTATCACAAAATGGGGAAACCCAGAGGGTACTATGGATTTGTAGTCATTAAATGTTTTTTTTTTATAGAAACATCATGTGGGTGTGATTGAGGGCAGGGTTAAGTACTTTTTTAGTCCCGTGTAAGCGGTGGACAGACTGTGCTTGAATAGCACACAAATAAGTCACAAAAAGACAAAGCACAGGCAACGATGTCCTTATTGACCTAGTAGAATTTTACATTGCCTGGGATTTACCGTATTTTCCGCACTATAAGGCGCACCTAAAAACCACAAATTTTCTCAAAAGCTGACAGTGCGCCTTATAACCCGGTGCGCTTTATATATGGATAAATATTAAGATTCATTTTCATAAAGTTTAGGTCTCGCAACTACGGTAAACAGCCGCCATCTTTTTTCCCCGTAGAAGAAGCGCGCGGTGCATGCTGGGATATGTGACGTTTCATTTCCATTTGTGTGTTTATGTAAAGACCCCAAAATGGCTCCTATTAAGTGTGTTGTCTGTCTAATTATAAATAATGCAGACGAGGCGTGTTAACTGAGTTCTCAACGTTTACTCACAGCGTGCTCATAACCACATTCTAACTGCCAGCATACAACAACGCTTCTCAGGGCTACCGCGCATGCTCGTAACTATCGTTGCATGCTGGGTAGTGTAGTTGTTATATTTGCTAGCTCATAACAGCACATTGAGAGACACGCTTACGCGCTTAATTCAATACTCGCCGTCATTCCGGGTGGATTGACAAAAGACCTCCAGCCGCTAGATATTGGTGTCAACAGGGCATTCGAAGCTAGACTGCTAACTGCGTGGGAACAATGGATGACAGAAGGCGAACACACCTTCACTAAGACGAGGAGGCAGCGCCAGACGACGCCAACATCTGACAGTGGATCGTAAATTTGCCCAACTTTTCACTTCGGACACCGAAGACGAAGGATTTACGAATGAAGAATAACTTCAGAAAGTGAGCGCTATGTTTATTTTGTGTGTTGTGACATTAACGTTCGAGCAACATTATGTTGCTATTGCTCTGCACTATTTTGAATTTTACTATGTTTGTGATTGCACATTTGCGTACATTTTGGGAGTGAACAGAGTTGTTAGAACGCTGGTTTTTAATATATTATTAAAGTTTGACTGACCTATCTGACTGTTTTTTTGACATTCCCTTTAGCGCAGCGTAGGCGCGGCTTATAGTCCGGGGCGGCTTATTGGTGGACAAAGTTATGAAATATGCCATTCATTGAAGGTGCGGCTAATAATCCGGTGCGCCTTATAGTGCGGAAAATACGGTACGTTTGAAGCGTTCCAGAAATGTTTTTTTAACTCTCGGCAGCTTTTTTAGAATGTTCCAGCAAAAGTTGCGATGTCTTGAGGTTTACTCATTTAATTGAATCATCTTCTGTTTTTTTAAATTTGTCAATGGATTAAACGTTTCTTGTAACCTCATAAAATTACAGCACTTCAACAAAAATATGAAAACAAATACTCTATTAATGTTTTACTCATTTAATACCACACAGACTTAAAAGTAAACACTAGATGGCGGTAGAGCACAAACTCAGAGTTCATTGTCAAATCACTGTACTGTTTCATTTCAATATAATAGTAATGATTAATAATAACTACAGACAGAAACACCACTCATGGGTTTCTTATTGTTCACTGTCTATTTTGTCGTCCATGAGTCGCTGACATTCTCTGTGTATGTTTTAGGCTTGAAAAGTGTTTGTCCACCTTAAATATTCATTGATGTTCCACCCCATTTACCCCCGCACGTTAAGGGCATTTGCGAACTGCTGAGAGCGATTTATAGCGATATTTTTTGTTAGTAAGTGAGAGACGATGAGAAATTATCATCAAATCTTATCTAGGTCAGCATTGCAAATGAAAATATGTTCTTAATTGCCTTACCTTAGCTCGAGGGTCAGCAACCCGCGGCTCTTTAGTGCCGCCCTATTGGCTCCCTGGAGCATTTTTTTAAAAAAGATTACAAATGGAAAAAGATGGAAGAAAAATACATGTTTTGTTTTAGTATGTTTTTTGTTTGAGGACAAACGTGATACAAATGTTCCCAATTGTTAGAAAGCCCACTGTTTAATGTTTGTGTGTATGCTTCACTGATGAGAGTATTTGGTGAACATCGTTTTGTCCTACTAATTTCGGCGGTTCTTGAACTCACCATAGTGTGGACTGTGATGCAACAGTTTGTTTACATGTAAAATCTTCCACTCCTTCCTTCTTTGTCTTATTTTGTCCACCAAATGTTTCATGCTGTGCGTGAATGCACAAAAGTGCGCTTTGTTGATGTTTTTGACTTGCTAGAGTGCTAATCAGGCATATTTGGTCACTGCATGACTGCAAGCTAATCAATGCTAACATGCCATTTAGGCTAGCCGTGTGTACATATTACATCATTATGCCTCATTTGTAGCTATATTTGAGTTAATTTATTATCCTTTACTTTTATCCTCTTTGTATATAATTTAGTTGTGCATGTGTCATGACCAGTGTTGGGACCAACGCGTTACTTTGTAAGGCGCTACTGTAACGCCATTATTTTTGGCGGTAACTAGTTGTCAAGCGCGTAATTTCTTATATTCAGTAACTCAGTTACCGTTACTACATGATGCGTCACTGCGTTATTTTACGTAATTTTTTATGTAGTATTGGCTAGAAACATAAGATCTGAGTGTGTTTATTGGAGAGTTGCAGTGTCGTCCTTCTGAATCTTCCTGTGTCACAAGGAAGAGAAGAGAAGAGGCGCGCTCTGTGTGTGTCTGGGTGTGGGTGTGGGGGCGTGTCTGTGTTTACTAACAAGACATCATGGCGGACCCGCAGTCGAGTTTCTTAACATGGAGATATTCTCACTACTTTTCTTTTGTGAAGCACAAAGTAAAGAACATTTTAGTTAAATGTAAGTTGTGTCTTGGATCATAGATTCTATCTACTGCCCAAAACAGCAATTAAAATCTGCTGAAACAGCTACAAAAGCAACATGCTTCGACAAAGCTAGTAAAGAGAGACACAGACTCTCTCGGTGCTGATTGGAAGTAGAAGACGGTCTGTAAAACATAATCTTTGCAATTGCAAAATTTTGAGGAAAAAAACACCATTACATATGATGTAGACCACAAATAAGTGTTTTAAAGGTAGAAAAAAAATCATAATACGACCCATATTAGATTATTTTAAAAGCAGAGGGCTAAATTAGAGCCACTAAATAGGTTTATGCTTCTTAATCCAATGAATCGACTCAATGTTAAGACGAGTCGACTATCAAAATAGTAGTTGCAGCCTTAGAGATTAGTGATGTGCGATACCACTGAGTTTCTTTTCGATCCGATTCAAGTAAAATTCAAGCTGGTATCAGCAATACCAATGTGATATTGATACATTGTGCAATTTCACCCTGGTAAAATGTAAAAAGTATTTAAAGTGTTGCTACTCTTGGGCAATCATCTTCAAACAATATAAAATCACATGGCGAAACATATGGTGGCGTTATTCTGCACTGAATGCTTCATTTATATTCAACTCTGTATGCCGGGTCTCCAAATAGCCTACAATAAAAGGATACATACTGTACACTTGCTGCTTTAGAATACTGAGTGACTCACTTTAATTGCCAGTAATTTTCTTACATACGACAAATGACAGACTGAATGACTGAGCACTTGCACATTATGTACTTACCTAGGCCGAAGAAAAAGTAGTTCCCGCCAAACACTTTTTATTACTCTACATTGTCCATCCATCCATTTTCTACCGCTTGCCCCTTTTTTGGGTCGCGGGGGGTGCTGAAGCCTATCTCAGCTGCATTCTGGCGGAAGGCGGTGTACACCCTGGACACGTCGCCACCTCATCACAGGGCCAACACAGATAGACAGACAACATTCACACTCACATTCACACACTAGGCCCAATTTAGTGTTGCCATTTAACCTATTGTGTTCCTGCTGATTGCATACAGTATCTTGAATACTTAAAGTATCAAAAGTATCGATATTTTCATTTGATAATCAATATTACAGCATCTGGCATCGGCGGCTGTATTGATATTTCAGTATCACTACTAGCAATAACAAGGGTAGTATTAGTATATGATCGATACTAGAATGATTAGATCGATATTTATATTTTCTCAAAATTATTTTTTATTTTTTTTCTTAATGTTTACAAATTCTGAGAATAATTCCCAGGACACAGGAAGACTTTGAGGGCAAGCATTATTTCAATATGTAATAGTATATATATATATATATATATATATATATATATATATATATATATATATATATATATATATATATATATATATATACACATTATTATATTATTTGTGTCCTGGGCATGACGTTAAAGTGCATCCGGCAGTGGAGGCTCCTCTATGGGGTCTTTGGGCACTAGTAGGTTAACCCCTTTACTACTGTTACCCCAGGTGGCCCTTGGCAAAGGCCTAGTACCTGATTGCCCCCCTAGCCAGGGATACATTGAAAACCTCAACGGCGGAGCAGGCGGAAGACGGTAGATGTAAGAACTACCACAACGGCTGCAATGGCGGAAGAAGGCACCCCCACATTCATGTGGGCCCAGTTATGGGGAAATAACAACTCAAGACCTCAACGATGGAAAAGGCGGAGGATGACTGCTAACCCTATGGAGCATCACAACGGCTGGGATGGTGGATGAAGGCTGCAGCAGAAAAGGGTCCCCAGTCGTCTTGGACTCCATGCCACTGGACCCTGACCCGTATATCTCAAGGATTGTGTGGTGACTGTCTGTGCACCAGTCTCCCCACGTTAAACAAAGTCACGCACAGGCATCCTCCATAAAGTGATACCCCCCTACCAGGAGGATCGTCATACTTGCTTCGAGTGACCACCGATGATATATTATTATTTTTGTTGTTGTTGTTGTTGTTTTTTGTTTATATGTACAATTGACTTTGTTTTCCTCAACATAACTGGTGCTAGCCTTGGAGCAGCGACAGGTGCTAGCCGTGGTGCAGCTAGCCGTGGTGCAGCTAGCCGTGGTGCAGGTGGAGGTGGCCTAGCTGGGCGTTGCGGCTTGGCAGGCCGAAAGACCGGTGGTGGTGGCCGGACCGGAGGTTGCGGCTTAGCAGGCCGATAGACTGGTGGTGGCGGCCGTGCTGGAGGCTGTGGCTTGGCAGGCCGAAAAACTGGTGGTGTTGGTCGTGCTAGAGGCTGTGGCTTGGCGTGACGATGCTGAGCCACTCCACTTGAACAGTTCCCAGCCCTAGCCCTGGGGGGCTGGGAACTGTTCAAAAATAACATTTTCTTGGTTTTAGTAGAAAGTCCGATTGAAGAAGTCCAAGTAGATTTCAGACTTGAATTTTTTTTATGTAATAAAACTTTGATTTATTACATAAAACAAAGTTCCTTACTTTGTTTTATGTAATAAAACGAAGTAAGGAAATAATTTAAATTTTAAATATTGTGTTGATAGTGTTAAACTGTTAATAGTATTCACCATGAATTTTACTAAAAAAAATATAGTTATTATGTGGGATCGGTATCGGCTGATTTCACTCGTGGACGATTGGAATCAGCAGCATCAAACGGATCGGAACCTCCCCATCTATAACACGTAAACCACAGCATATGTGTGAATATTTTTATAAGGGTCTCAAAATGGGGCAGCACGGTCCGGAACAGGGGTTAGTGCATGTGCCTCACAATACGAAGGTCCAGAGTAGTCCTGAGTTCAATCCCGGGCTCGGGATCTTTCTGTGCGGAGTTTGCATGTTCTCCCCGTGACTGCATGGGTTCCCTCCGGGTACTCCGGCTTCCTCCCACCTCCAAAGACATGCACCTGAGGATAGGTTGATTGACAACACTAAATGGTCCCTCGTGTGTGAATGTGAGTGTGAATGTTGTCTGTCTATCTGTGTTGGCCCTGCGATGAGGTGGCGACTTGTCCAGGGTGTACGCCGCCTTCCGTCCGAATGCAGCTGAGATAGGCTCCAGCACCCCCCGTGACACCAAAAGGGACAAGCGGTAGAAAATGGATGGATGGATGGGTTTTCAAAATGAGGAACCGGAATCGTAAATTTCCAAATTTAATCGACTCAAAACCTCCTCGTAATGTTATTAGGAAGAAATTTGATTCAAATGACACTATACTTTTATCTTATCTCCAGCATTAGTCGATTTTAGTCAACAAAAAAAGTGTGTACATGTTGATGACAAAACCTACTAATAAGGCTGAATGACGGTATGGCAGTATAGGCTTCACAGAAACAATCATGAACCAAGCGTCTGAATAATGTAATGGAATTAGATGAAAATAATCTCATACACTGAGTGTCAGACAATCCCTTCAGTACCACTTTTCATCTCCAAAGACTTTGCACATGAATAAAAACGAATCAAAAGCACTTACATCTAAGGTCATCTGCCACCCACGGATGGGACATCATTGTGTATTGAATTGATATTAATGATCACAGGTCAGCACCCTTCTAGCAATAACACTGCACATCGGGTAACACTTTGCCCATATTCTTCCTTTAATAATAATGAAGACGTTGAATAGAAGATTATATTTCATGAAACATGTCTCTTATATTTGGGATCACTGTGCAATCATATTTGAAGTACACAGTCACAATCTGTATTTCCTTTGATCAGACGTCAAAACTCTGTGAGATACAGTATATGGTCTGATAAACTGCACAACTGAGTACCGTATTTTCCGCACTATAAGGCGCACCTAAAAACCACAAATTTTCTCAACAGCTGACAGTGCGCCTTATAACCCGGTGCGCTTTATTACGATTCATTTTCATAAAGTTTCGATCTCGCAACTTCGGTAAACAGCCGCCATCTTTTTTCCCGGTAGAACAGGAAGCGCTTCTTCTTCTACGCAAGCAACCGCCAAGGAAAGCACCCGCCCCCATAGAACAGGAAGCGCTTCTTCTTCTACTGTAAGCAACCACCCGCCCCCGGAAGAAGAAGAAAAAACGCGCGGATATCACCGTACGTTTCATTTCCTGTTTACATCTGTAAAGACCACAAAATGGCTCCTACTAAGCGACAAGGATCCGGTTCATAAAAAGACGCAATCTCTCCATCCGCACACGGATTACTACCGTATTTCACAGCAACTGATATTCCTGTGAACCGCACTGTGGAACGGGAGCACGTACGGTGAATATTCGCACCACAGGGAATGAGAAGTCATCCTTCACTGTGGTTCTAGCTTGCCATGCTAACTTCCACCCATGGTGATATTCAAAAGGAAGACCTTGCCAAAAGAGACCTTTCCAGCCGGCGTCATCATAAAAGCTAACTCGAAGGGATGGATGGATGAAGAAAAGATGAGCGAGTGGTTAAGGGAAGTTTACGCGAAGAGGCCGGGTGGCTTTTTTCACACAGCTCCGAAGGCGAACACACCTTCACTAAGACGGGCAGACAGCGCCGGACGACATACGCCAACATTTGCCAGTGGATCGTAAATGCCTGGGCAGATATTTCGGTCACAACTGTGGTCCGAGCTTTCCGGAAGGCAGGATTCACAGAACTACTGGACAACAACAGCGACACTGACTCCGATTACTTCGACGAGACGGAACCGGCCATTTTGGATCCCACGCTTGCGCAACTTTTCAATTCGGACACCGAAGACGAAGAATTCGAAGGATTTACGAATGAAGAATAACTTCAGAAAGTGAGCGCTATGTTTATTTTGTGTGTTGTGACATTAACGTTCGAGCAACATTATGTTGCTATTGCTCTACACCATTTTGAATTTTACTATGTTTGTGATTGCACATTTGCGTACATTTTGGGACAGAGTTGTTAGAACGCTGGTTTTCAATATATTATTAAAGTTTGACTGAACTATCTGACTGTTTTTTTGACATTCCCTTTAGCGCAGCGTAGGCGCGGCTTATAATCCGGGGTGGCTTATTGGTGGACAAAGTTATGAAATATGTAATTCATTGAAGGTGCGGCTAATAATCCGGTGCGCCTTATAGTGCGGAAAATACGGTATTTGATCCCCCGATGATTGTGTATGTTTATCCTATTACAAAGATATAAACAATACACGATAGTTATGCTTGGTTATAAATCAATTTGTATTTGACCAGTGTTGGGTTAGTTACTGAAAACCAGTTACTAGTTACAGTTACTAGTTACTTACACCAAAAAGTAATGTGTTACTGTGAAAAGTAACTATTTAGTTACTTCTTTTTTTTTAAAGCTCCCATTAATGCCCTTTTAGCCTTCATTTCAGTACTGTTATTGCACTGGAGAATAATACAATCTGTTGATCAACTTGACATGCATTTGCATCACTGAACTCTAAAAAGCAATGTGGTCTACATACAACACACAAAGACAAAGATATGTTTCAAAGGGAGAACAAATTGACAAAACTATTTTAAATAACTGCAACATAACATACATAAGTAACAAACAGCGTAATAACAACATAGCTGTAACCCAAGGAAGGCACACACTACATACACAAAGCCTAACCAGGCGTTTTTTTCTCTCAAGGAATTCTGAAATAAAATCATGTCTGAAGCCCAGAACACTACGCATTTCCCCAGTTTTAGTTTAGAGATAAGGAAAGATTGGCCTGGCCCACTAGCATCCCTCTTTATGTTTGTGAACTTTATAGTCTATACATTTAGAGTGATGTGATAATCAAACACTCTAGAAGTCTAGAATGAAAGAGTATATAAGAGAATTGACAGAGTGTGTGTACCTCCAGTGCTGAATGATGAGCAGAGGCAGAGTTAATCCTTAAGTGGTGGTGGTGGAGGGGAAGTGGCATCGGAGTCTGTGTCTCTCTTTACTAGCGTCGTCGAAGCATGTTGCTTTTGTAGGTGTTTCAGCAGATTTGAATTGCTGTTTTGGGCAGTAGATGGGATCTTTGATCCAAGACACAACTTACATTTAACTAAAATGTTATTTTCTTTGTGCTCGACAAAAGAAAAGTAGTGAGAAAACCTACATATTCGACAAACTCGACAAAGCTCCGCCATGATCAGACACGGCCCCCCCACCCCCCTCCCTCCCCACACCCACACCCACATCCAGACACACACAGAGCGTGCGTCTCTCTTGTCCGGCTTGTGACACAAGAGGAATCAGAAGGACGACACTACAGCGCTCCAATAAAACACACTCAGATGTTTTGTTTCTAACCGATACTACATAAAAAATAACGTAAAATAACGCAGTAACGCATCATGTAGTAACGGTACCTGAGTTACTGAACATAAAAAATAACGTTAGTCCCAACACTGTATTTGACTGAGTGAAAGAAGTATTTGATCTCAAAGTAAAAGAATCCTTTGTGTAGAAAGCATTGTTGGCAAACACAAAGGTCGGTCATTTCTTATGGTTGACCAGCAAGGTTGCAAACATCCCAGGCGGGATTTTGGGTAGAGAAATACGACATAAGCAACTTTTCCACCGCAGGAACTTTTCAGGAATTTTCCACCAAAAACTACCTGGGTAGATTTAGTTCTTCAGTTAGTTGTGACTTTTCGAAGCTACCCAGAACCTTTTCGGGGATTGGCTGTTCTGTCGAACACTGATTGGTTGAACACAGTTGGGGGCGTTCCCAAAACTTTTTATTCAAACACACAACGGCTATCAGAATATGTGCGACAACTTGTTTATTTCCTATTTCTTGAGTGTTTTTATTACAACAAACAACGAACATTGAAAATGGAGAGAAAGAAGAACGCAAAGACGAATGAAAGGAGCTTTTGAAAAGCAGTAACATTGTAGGGCATATGGAGGTTAATGTATGTCTTTATTATGAAAGCTTTTTTTGACACTGAATTTATGCATTGTAAATGTATGTAATTAATTGTTTGCCTTTGAATTTTACGAATTGAATTTCATTGAAAATAAATTTAGTGTATAAAAATTCAGCGTAAAAAAATTCTGTGTATCAAATTTCAGTATAAAAACTTTCAGTGTATAAAAATGTAATGTAAAAAAATTCAGTGTCAAAAAATTGGCTGCTTCAAAATGCAACCTCCCGTAAATTAAGACAGAAGCAATCGATGCTGTCTCAGAACCAGCCAATGAGGTGTCAAATTTGAAGTCATTTTAACTGGGCAACCTTAGCATCATACAAAATAATTAACATTTCAAAGCGGCCCACTGGATACTTTCAAACTATAGAAATTATTCCAATGGTTAGAATCTGAACTTTTGAGTGACACACGAAGTTCTGCTTCATGCAAACGAGGCACGGACAGAGTGGGGCATAGTAGGCGGTAGAGATGCGCGGATAGGCAATTTATCTCATCCGCAACCGCGTCAGAAAGTCGTCATCCATCCGCCATCCACCCGATGTAACGTTTGATCAAAACTGCATCCGCCCGCCATCCGCCCGTTGTTATATATCTAATATTAATTAAAAAAAAAAAAAAAGGGTGAAAACTACGCGTATTGCACCTTGTGCAGACAAAATTTTTCGATCGGACACGGAGGAATTAGCGATGTAAAAGACCACGTTGGGACAAAAAAACACAAGTCTAATGCCGTTGCTAGCGATACAAGTGGAAATCTTTCAACGTTTTTCGTCGCCCAAACAGATTCTTTGGATGTGATAAATGCCGAAGTTTTATTTACGGAGGCAATAATTGAGCATGGACTTCCAATCGCACTGGCTGATCACATGGGACAGTTAATAATGTAATGCAACCTTTAAAAATCATTACGCGGTGATCGCGATCCCAAAAATAAACTTTTCTTGCATGATAATGTCCAGAAAATTTCGCTTTATATTACTATAGAGTCCTTTTAACGAATGAGTTTGATGGTTTATCACAAACCTTAAACGAAATTCCATGGCCACCGTCCTGCTCTCTATATCAACCAGGGTGAGCCCCACCCCTTTCGTGAGCGCACTGTGCGCGGAGTGACCCCTCTTACGCGCCCCCGGCAACAGGGGTGGCAAGCAGGTAAGCTGCGCGGGCGGAGCGCGCGGAGTGACCCATGTTACGAGCCCCCGGCCACGGGGGTGGCGGGCAGGTAAGCTGCTTACCTGCTGCGCGTGACGCCGGCCGCGGCGAAAGCGGACGAGGCGGGGTGTCGGTGCGGTGGGCGCGGTAGTGACCCTGGACTTGCGTCGGGCCCTTCTCGCGGATCGCCTCAGCTACGGCTCCCGGTGGGGCCCTCTCAGGGGAAGGGGCCTCGGTCCCGGACCCCGGCGAGGCGTCCCTTCTCCGCTCCGTAAAAGTGTCCATCTCTTTTCTTTTTTCTTCTTCTGTTGTGGCATATGCTGCAGGTGCCTGCTCGTTTTTCGTATGTGGGTAACAACATTTAACTATGTATATATATTTCCGAATTGGTTTAACTGCCACCCGCAAAAAAACAAACAAAAAAAAAAAAAAAAAAAAAAAATATCTAATTAATCCGCCCGACCCGACCCGCGAGCGGATAAAATCTTATTTTTTTTAATTTCATCCGCCCGATCCGCGGATAATCCGCGGACTCCGCGGTTGTGTCCGCAAACCGCGCATCTCTAGTAGGCGGGGCTTGTTAACAGAGCAAAAACCCATAGCGAGTGTCAGAATTCTACAGCAAAGTTCTGCAGAACAGTAATATTATATCCAGTATGTGGAAGTTTTTTACCTTTTGCGTTTATGTTTCGCATCTTTGTTGTTATTATTATAAAATATGCCGATCAAGGAGGTGGTCTGCAGGAGCGCAACGCATATTCTCAATATGCAGTGTTTAATTGTTCATACTTTATATTGTAAATTCCATGTTTTATATTTGTATGTACATTCTGACTGTCATATAAATTAGTATGGTCTGTAGTTTTTTTACTAAAAAAGACACCTGAATAGACATGAACATACATAATGTGGGATTTACATAACTATGAACAATAAAACACGGAATATTGAAAATATATGAACGTTGCTCCTCTGCAGACCACCTCCTTGATCGACAATCCACCTTTTCAATATAATATCATTGTTCCTATGGTCACCGTAGTGTGTTGCTCATCTACTAATGACCAAACTTTGTCCTGTGACTGAGCTTATGCGCATTACTACAAATTTGGATATTGATATAATATGAAGTAGTTTTTGGTCATATCAAAGTTTCATACTTAAAAACAGCAATCTGACATTATAATTTAACATTTGAAATGATTTATTTTTTCCCTTTTTATTGCATATTTAAATGTGTTACATACACATTCATAATAAAGTTAATAGTGCACAGTATGACGCCGGTGAGTTACAGTGTGTAGTGAAGCATGTTTAGCTATTCCTTGTCCTGCAGGGATGATACTTGTAAGAAACTTACTTTTTTGTCGCCATGGAGGCGAGGATTAGTGATTTAGAAGTAGCTAAAACACTGCTGACAGCGGCTGGTCTTTAGCCGCTAGCTAGCTAGCATGTACATTATAAACATAATATGAATGAAATAAAAAATGAAAGAAGATGTTGTGATGACAAAAAATAGATGTAATCATAGTAGTATCGACTAGATACGCTATTGTGTTTGGTATCATTACAGTGGATGTCGCGTTTGGGTTGCATCTTAATGCGGGGTCGTTCTCCCAGGAATGCAGACGGACCACTCCGGACAAAGCATTCAGGTAAAAACATGATTTATTCACAAAAATAACGCAAAGTTCCAAAAAAACAGAAAACAAGCAAAAGGAAAAAAGTGCCGATCGCACTAAACGAACATTTAGCATAAACTATAGACGAGAAAAACTTACTAACTGTAGCATGAACAAACAAGACTTACGTAGCAAGGCATGAAGCAAACAACTAGAGACAAGGTAAAACTCACGTAACAGGTGCTTGTAGCAAATAATGACGCCAGGCTGACTGACCGGCAAAGGTAGGCTTAAATAATGCCTCTGATTGGTGAGCGGCCGAATACTAATCAGAGATAGGTGGAAATAATGAGCAACCATGGCAACCAAAACAAACTCAAGAGGTGCACAAACAGGAACTAAAGGAGTCCAAAACTAACAGAAAACACAAAAACATGATCCGGACCAAGGATCATGACAGTGGATGTCAAGTGTAGATCCACCAATGGCATGTACATTTTGACGCTGGTGAGCTACGGTAAAACACTGCCGGCGGTGGATGGATGTTAGCCGCTAGCTAGCTAGCCATGTCTTAAAGCAACTCTTCCTAAGGGCGTTTCAGTGTTATAACTTCACCTTTATCGTTAGTTTTTAAGCCAAAATGCGTCCATCCTCCCTTTTCTGTCTACACACTGTGTCTGTTTGTAAGTACTCTGTGATTGTGCGCACACCGAACATGCTCATCTGCTCGTAAACCAGCAATGACACGAGGTGACAACGACGGGGGTGCGGGACCGGTACTTTTTAGAGGCGGTATAGTACCGAAAATGATTCATTAGTATTGCGGTACTGTACTAATACCGGTATACCGTACAACTCTAGGTCAGTCAAATGTATACAATGTATATCACATATTGTCCATATCACACAACCCTAGCGTACTCAGTGGCTTAGTCATCATGTGTATGCTTGCATGTTCGAAATAAACTCAAACTCAACTCAACTCTAGTGGTTAGAGTGTCCGCCCTGAGATTAGTAGGTTGTGAGTTCAACCTGAGTCATACCAAAGACTATAAAAATTGGACCCATTACCTCCCTGCTTGGCACTCAGCATCAAGGGTTGGAATTGGGGCTTATATCACCAAAAATTAATCCCGGGCGCGGCACCGCTGCTGCCCACTGCTCCCCTCACCTCCCAGGAGGTGAACAAATTTCGCCACACCTAGTGTGTGTGTGACAATCATTGGTAACTTTAACTTAACGTACATATTATGCAGTCAAAATCAATCGCAAAACAAATCTCGGTCATATTCCGGTGATTCCATCCGATTCATTTATTATTTATTCCTAGCACTATTCCAGCAGACAGGATGGGAGGCGAACAGACCACCCAGTCAATCAGGACGGACAACCTTTCACTTTGAGACCCGTTTTTTTTTCTTTTTAGTTGTAAGTGACACCTCAAGTCTATTAAAAGCTCGACAGTATCTCAGCAAGCGCTTCAGTCGTTAACCTGCACGGGAATTGAGTCGGACTGAGCAGAAGTGCGTCACAGTTAATGGGCCGCATAGGCAATCAAGTGTTGGTTGTCATGCGGAGAACGTGGCTCAACCTAAACTGACCGTTTGTTAGAATGGCAAGAGGGACATAATGGATACTTGAGTGTGATATGTGAAAGTGATACACTGAGGCTGGCTGGCCTAACACATGACATCATGTTTTCCTCCACTGTGTTATCTCTGTGTTGGCAGAGCTGAAGAACTGCGACTCTCTCTCACATCCTGCATGTTCCTGGCACTGTTGGCACCCTAATTTGTTTGTGTGCGTGTGTGTGTGTGTGTGTGTGTGTGTGTGTGTGTGTGTGTGTGTGTGTGTGTGTGTGTGTGTGTGTGTGTGTGTGTGTGTCCTCACCCTGTAATCACATAAACGGTTACTTGACCATGACAAGGTAATGAAAAATGTCGTTCTCCAATAAAAAATATGCAATAAAACAAAACGGCGTAATAAATGTACATATTTGTTTTTGCGGCGCAATGTCCTGTTCATTTGCAACTCTTGACTTGCGTTGACAAACAAATAAATTACCCGTGCATATCAAAACGGTATAGCCATTATTCAACCTGATTTATTCATGTGGCTGTGTATTATTTTTGTTTAAAATTCAACAGACAATATTCGCCCATGGAAATTGGCCCGGGTTCTATGATTAAATGGTATGTTTTGAGAGATATTTCATTGTCTATTCATCTTTCTCTGACGTGACAATGGACATCAATAGGCTGGAACTGGAAATGGAGCTTCTGTGGAATATAAAAACCCCATTCAAGCAACATGCCAATACACTTAAATGTAGGGTTGTACGGTACACCGGTATTGGTATAGCACTGCAATACTAATGAATCGTATTCGGTACTATACCGCCTCTGAAAAGTACCGATCCCGCGCCCTCGTCATCGTCACGCCGTGTCATTGCTGGTTTACGAGCAGACGAACATGTTCGGTAGCGCACAATCACAGAATACTTACAAACAGACACAGTGTGTAGACAGAAAAGGGAGAACGGACGCATTTTGGCTTAAAAACTGACGATAAAGGTGAAGTTATAACACTGAAACGCCCTCAGGAAGAGGTGCTTTAAGACATGGCTAGCTAGCTAGCGGCTAGCGTCCATCCGACGTCAGCAGTGTTTTAGCTACTTCTAAATCACTAATCCTCATCAAAATGTAAACAAACTCCATTGGTGGATCTACACCTAACATCTACTGAAATGATACCAAGTACAGGAGCGTATCTAGTCTATACTACTTTTATTACTTCGATATTTTTTGGCATCACAACATCTTCTTTCGTTTTTTTTTAATTCATATTATGTTGATAAATATGTCCCCGGACACATGAGGACTTTTAATATGACCAATGTATGATCCTGTAACAACTTGGTATCGAAATGACACCCAAATTTGTGGTGTCATCCAAAACTAATGTAAAGTATCAAACAACAGAAAAATAAGTGATTATTACATTTAAACAGAAGTGTAGATAGAACATGTTAAAATAGAAAGTAAGCAGATATTAACAGTAAATGAACAAGTAGATTAATAATTCATTTTCTACCACTTGTCCTTAATAATTTTGACAAAGTAATACAATGGAAAATGACACAATATGTTACTGCATACGTCAGCAGCTAAATTAGGAGCTTTTGTTTGTTTGCTTACTACTAAAAGACAAGTTGTCTTGCATGTTCACTATTTTATTTAAGGACAAACTTGCAATAAGAAACATATTTTTAATGCATCGTTACATTTTTTTTTTGTTAAAACAAAGCCAATAATGCAATTATTTGTGGTCCCCTTTATTTAGAAAAGTATCGAAAAGTATCGAAATAATTTTGGTACCGGGTCGCAGGTGAGCTAAAGCCTATCCCAGCTGACTCTGTAGGTCGGTTACCATGGACTGTTTGTTCACAGGACACACATATAGGCTGCGTTCACACTGCAGGGTATTATGCTCAATCTGTTTGTTTTTTTATTCAAGACAATTTTTTTTATGGAACTGTTCACAGTACAGTGGAACCTTGATTTGGGGGTGCAAAATCCTACTCCACCTCCTAGTGGTGCACCCCCGGGAAACGCCAAGTAGGGGTTGCCTGTGAGAGTGATGTATGGTGGAGGCCTCACCAGGCTGTCACGGTAGCCAAGAAGGTCTTACAGGAACCCTGAAAAGGGTAGGCTAACGGAGTTCAGGTGAAGACATCGGCAGCAGGAATGATGGATGGAAACCTTCAGAGGAGGAATCTGTACCGATCAACGGTGAAGTTCCAAGCTGGTTGGCGGAAGAACCAAACAATGTGGTCAACGGCAAGCAGCAAAAAGACCAGTTAGAGGTCACTGCGAGCAGCTGGAGAGACTACTTAAGTCTGGGAAGACCACTCTCCTAACACAAGGCAAGTGTAAATAAATCCCTGGCCCTCCAGGTTGGGGGTTGGGCGATGGGCTAACTACCCGTCCCTGGAAAAATAAACTGGTTACAGAAACCAAAACTATGGAAACTTTACCTCTGACTGACCGAAGCCTAACTGCCGAACCACTAGTGGGATGTATAAACCGTCTGGGGCAAACTCATCAGAGACCTCAGGGGGGGGAATGTCTGTTGAAGCTGAAGTCCAGAAAGGGAATTGGATGCTGGAATGTCAGAACACTATACCAAGCTGGAAAATTGACACAATTGACCAAAGAAATGCAACGTTACAACCTAAGCATTGTTGGTGTATGTGAGAGCCGATGGAATACCTTTGGAGAAGTAACAACTGCCACTGGAGAGACCTTTCTTTATTCAGGCAACCCCAAAGAAGAAAACCCCCACACACACGAAGTAGGACTACTCCTTCCAAAAGCTGCAGTAAAAAGCCTCATCGAATGGGAACCAATTTCAGAAAGGATCATCACAGCCAGGTTTACATCAAAAGGACGCAATATCAAATTCATTCAATGCTACGCTCCCACCAACACTGCTGTTTTTGAAGAGAAAGACACTTTTTACCAACAACTACAGGCTGCCTTCCAGAAGGCTCCCAAAAGAGACATCAAGATTGTAATGGGAGACCTGAATGCCAATATTGGAAAGGATAATAGCGACTGGAGAGGAATGATGGGGACTGAAGGACCGGGACTTATGAATGAGAATGGGCTTCTCTTTGCCAGTTTCTGTGCCCTCAATGAGCTAGTGATCGGAGGCAGTCTCTTCCACACAACCAAACCCACAAAGCTACCTGGATATCCCCAGACCACCACACCGAGAATCAGATCGACCACTTTGCAATAGACAGGAAATGGAAGAGAGTTCTCCTTGATGTCAGAGTCAAGAGGGGCGCTGATATAGACTCTGACCACCATCTTCTCATGGGAGAACTCAGAATGAAACTGGCAGTGAAGAACAAAGTTGGAAACAGGGTTCAAAGAAGGTTTGAGACGAGGAAACTGAAGGATAACATAATACGACAAGAATGGGGAATCCATCTTCGCAACCGGTTCCAAGCCCTAGCAGAAGGAGATAACATAAACAACAAATGGGAAAGATGCAAGATGGCTTTCACTAACACTTGTGAATCTGTCCTGGGCTACAGAGACCCAATAAAAAAGGACTGGATCACAGATGCAACTTGGAGGGAGATCGAGGCTAGGCGTGACATCAAAGCAAAACTCAACCGAGAGACAGACAACAACAAGAAGAAACGCCTCCGACAAGACTACCAAGAAAAGAACATAGTGGTTCGTAAAAGCTGCAAGAGGGACAAGAAAACACAAACTGAGGAGCTGGCCAAAGAAGCAGAGGCATCAGCCAGAGATAGGAACGCCAAGGAACTGTACAGAATAACCCGTCAATTGGGAAAAAACGGACCACAAGCCGCCCTATCAGGGAAAAGCAGGGAAACCTTCTCACCAAAGAGTCCCAGCAATTAGAGCGCTGGAAGGAACACTTTGAAGAGGTCCTGAATAGTCTCCCCCCAGATACTACACCAGTCATTGAGGAAGCAGGAAAAAACCTAAACATCAACTGTGGTAGGATAACAAAGGAGGATATAAAGCGAGCCAGCAAAAAACTGAAGCTGGGCAGGGCACCAGGGAAGGATAACATCCCACCTGATGTACTGAAAGCAGACATCAATGCCACCACTGATATCCTCCATGGGCTTCTAAATGACATCTGGGAATAAGAGGAGGTTCCCAATGATTGGAAGGAGGGGTTAATTGTCACAGTTCCGAAGAAAGGAAACCTCAGTGAATGTATAAACTGGAGAGACATCACACTCCTCTCAGTCCCCGGGAAAATCCTCTGCCGAATTATCCTGGACAGAATACTCTCTGGGCTCTGTACCGAGGATGTCGTTGTGGCTTGTGCAGCCCTTTGAGACACTTGTGATTTAGGGCTATATAAATAAATATTGATTGATTGATTGAGAATACAAGAACCACTAGATAAGATTTTCAGGAAGGAACAAGCAGGTTTCCGGAAAAACAACTCCTGTACAGATCACATTGCATCACTCGAACAGTGCATCGAATGGCAGTCATCGCTATTCATAAACTTTGTCGACTTCGAAAAGGCTTTTGACAGTCTAGACAGAAACATCCTACGGAAACTGCTCCGACATTATGGAATTCCAATAAAACTGTTCAACATCGTCAAATGCATGTATGATGGATTCACAGGTCAAGTCATCTCAAATGGTAAGCTCTCGGACACCCTCTTTATAAAAACAGGAGTACGGCAAGGCTGTCTACTGTCACACCTCCTCTTCCTTATCTCCATCGACTGGACAATGAAAATTTCAGTGGATGGCCAGAGGACAGGATTACAGTGGAACCCTTTTGAACAACTAGAAGACCTTGATTTTGCTGACGACCTGGCTCTGATCTCAGAAGCACACACACATTCAACGCAAGACCACCAGATTGCATGAACACAGTAAACAGATAGGCCTCAACATAAACACTGGGAAGACTAAGGTCATGAGGCTCAACACCAAATCCTATCAACCTATCACAATCGAGGAGCACCCCCTGGAATATGTGGTCGAGTTTGTCTACCTGGGAAGCAACATCAGCACAGATGGAGGAGCTGATAAAGATGTCGAGCTGCGCATAAGCAAAGCAAGACATGCCTTTGGAACTCTCCGACCTGTATGGCTCTCTTCCCAGCTCTCCAGAAACACAAAAATCAGAATCTTCAATACAAATGTAAAATCTGTCCTTCTTTATGGCTGTGAAACCTGGAAAACCACCAAATCAATCATCCATAAACTACAAGTGTTTATTAACAACTGTCTCAGGTACATACTGAGGATTTGGTGGCCCAACAAGATATCAAATGTAGACCTGTGGAGACACATGGACCAAGAGCAAATTCAAAATGAAATCAAAAGCAGAAAGTGGGGATGGATCAGCCATACACTGAGGAAGGATCCAAGAAACATAGCAAGACAAGCCCTGGACTATAACCCTCAAGGCAAGAGGAAGCCAGGGAGACCAAAACTCAACTGGAGGCGGTCCACTCTTGATGAACTGACCAAGATGGAGATCTCCTGGCAAGAAGCGAAGACCATCGCACAGAAGAGAGTGAGGTGGAGATCCATGGTAGACGCCCTATGCTCCCAAGGGGGGCCAAGAGGATTAAAGAAAAAGAAGAAAAACCTTTTTTTGAACAGAGTTCATAAATGTAGAAGTTTGTATATTAAAGCAAATTTCTCAATAAGAAACAATGTAAACATGACTAATTGGTTCCAACCTCAACAGAAGTTCATATTTTCGGAAACATTTTTGCACATTGTACACAATATCAAGCGCTCTACGGTACTTAACCTTTTGCACCTCGGGGCCCAACTTTTCCATGATGGAGGGGCCCAGGGCCCACTCAAATATTAACACTAAATTACTAATCTTAGCCTGGATTTTAATCGTATTCAACAATTATGTCTAACCTACTGACAGTTTAACAGGACAAACCTTCTCAAAATGACATGAAATAATTTGTTAATGACAAAGATTATTATCAAGGCTTAAGTCAGGCTGATTCCAAATAAATACTAATCAAAAAGTCTGCAACAGAAAGATCTCATAAAATCTGATGAAAAAAACATTTACTTACAATACACTCAGAGGTGTGGACTCGAGTCACATGACTTGGACTCGAGTCAGACTCGAGTCATGAATTTGATGACTTTAGACTCGACTTGACAAAATGTGAAGAGACTTGCAACTCGACTTAGACTTTAACATCAATGACTTGTGACTTCACTTGGACTTGAGCCTTTTGACTTGACATGACTTGCCACTTTCCCCAAAATCCAAAGCGTAAAAAGGTATTTGGGAGCGCTCCGTATTTTTCATTTTCTTCGTCTGTGTCGGTCAGCGTGTTGTTCCTGTCAGCTGGTGTGCTCTCAGTACAACAGCCAATCAAATTAGATCTACGTTGTTTTCATCACACAGCATTCATCCAATCAAATTGCAGTACAACCAACGAACAAGAGTTGTCAAACAACGTGCCAGTGAGAAACAATTATGCCAAAGTTGGTTTCGTTCGGGTATAAAAACTACGACTTGGTCAACAAAAAACGAACTGCCATATGCAAATCACGCAGTTCGAATATTACAGACGGAGACGCAACAACTTCCAACTTCGTTCGACATTTGAAGTTGCACAAAGAAGGGTAAGTTTTGAATGTAAGATAACATTTATTGGCTAAGTAACGTGACTTTTATTTGCTGTGTAGTTAAATCAGTGAGGCTATAAACTCACTGCTAACGTTATAACCATACACATCTTATAAGTAAACGCAGCATGGAGCGCTACTGCCTACTGGCGCAGACGAGACGCGGGGCCGCCATCTTGGAGTGGTCATCCTCTCCACTCAGTGCAATTCATTTGGCAGGAGCAATGAACTGTCAGCGCATTTAATTCATCTTACCTCACTGAATACCACTGATTTTCACGCACTTTTTTGTCATGTGTGTAGCTATGACAACAGACACATGTTTTGGCGTGTTTTATTATTCATAGTTTGCTTAACAGTAATATAATATAATACGCTATAAGTGACCCGACGTCCGAATATAATCCCAGAGAGGGGGGAAAAAACGGTAAGCTATTTTTAAATTGAAGAAACAATATGATTAGGTTATATATACATGCGTGTATCCTACATAAACAATGTATGAATACATTAGATATCTATATATCTTAGGGACCTATAGACTGTATCTCTGTTGCTTCAGCAGCAGAGAGTTTATTCTGTCTTGACACTTTGTATTGATATTTTGTATTACATTCTTCCCTTAAATGATAATGTTTGCAGTGATTGTTTTATATGTATTTTTTTATGTAAGTCGCTTTGGATAAAAGCGTCTGCCAAATACTTAAACATATATAAAACACCTGAAAGTCTTTATATCAGCTAAAACCACCAATCTGTTTCACTGGATTCAGAATAAAACCAAATTCTGTTTTACCCAACAATTTTAGTATTTGAATATTGTTACTTAAAGACTTATTCCTGGTTACAATTATACTGTTAAGAAAGTATTGTCTTATACTTTGCCTAAAATGAGAATGCATCATAATCAGTGGCGGCTGGTGAATTTTGTTTTAGGTGGGGCTGAAAGTTTGTAAACCAAACCCCTGTAGGGGGGTCGTCCTCACCCAGAAGATTTCTTTGTGATTTTCACATACAAATATTGAAGATCTTTGCTCCTTCTCAACTCTGTGGTAATATTATTTTCATAAAATACAACCAATAGTACGTTAATGTTAAATCTTACTTATGAAAAGTAATCCCCCGATTCCTATTTTCAACAGTCCGCTCATTTGAGCAGGAAAACGCTGAACACCTGTCAACTAGCAGTTTAGGCTGCTCGCCGGCTCCTCATCACCACTTCAAGATGGCGGCCAAATTGCTCACATCAAAGCAACCAATGCTGCGTCTACCGGTACTTATAAGATGTCTATGGTTATAACGTCATTGCAAACACGGCAATCTGTTGCGTCCACTGCAGTTCGCTACCTTATTCATACTTTTTGTCAAGTGATTTTTTTTACGCAGTGTTGCATGAGGTACCTACACATAACGTTACGTTAGTCAATGTATCACACACAGTAACATTACGTTAGTCAATGTATCACACACAGTAACGTAACGTTAGACGTTGGTCAGCAGCACCGCGTATTTTAGCCACCTACAAAAAGACAAACATAGTCAAATAAAGGTCAGTTAAAATGTATACTATATTAAGAATATGTGTACATATTGCATAGGGCCCTGATATCTAAAAAGTACAACTCTGTTCATTGTTATGTTCATATATTTGTTATGTTTTTCATGTGTACGCACACATCAACACACATACAGTATGAGATGAGATCAATGAGATAAAGTAAGAACAGGATAGAAACTGCTGTGGAACTAGTTACAATGCAATATGCCATGGAAATACAATGTTAACACTTTTGTGCAAATAAGTACAGTTGCACTTGTTTTTTCAAATGTGTTTATTCTGTAAAGGAATGAGTTACATGTTTAAAATGACTGGTTAATAGTGCTATTTTGAAGTGCAATGTCACCACTATCTTTTTCCCTGCAATTTCAAATGCACTTGTTTTAATAAATGAATACAGCGTTTTAAAAGCATACACAATCTGTGTAAATACATTAGTCTGTGGTTAAAACGACTTGAAAGGACTCGAAACTCAAAATGCAGGGCTTGGGACTTGACTTGAGACTTTCCAGTCTTGACTTTGGACTTGACTCGGACTTGCCTGTGTGGACTCGGGACTTGACTCGAGACTTGAGGGCAAAGACTTGAGACTTACTTGTGACTTGCAAAGCAATGACTTGGTCCCACCTCTGCAATACACAGTGCTAAAACAAATACATTTTAATTAAATAGATAATAAATGATACTATATATATGTTCTTTATATAAACTGTCAATACAATTTAAGAGCAAATGAAAGTTTACCTTTATCACTTTAGGCATATTTTTTGCGCTTAAAAAACTTCTCTATGACTTTAGCGCCACATTTCTTCTGTTTGTTTGCTATTGTCATTACTCCCATAAGTGGTGGAAAAGTGTATTACAACTGAGCACTACTGCGGCCCATACAGACACAATGGCTCTATGGTTTAGAAACACTGCAATACTGTATATCAAACAAACATAACAAGGGGTTGATGCATCAACATTCTATTTATTAACAAAACCAAAAACAGCTGAACTGTCCTCCTAAATTGCAGGCGCCCTGCAGACAAGCACCCACACTGTCTTAAGCCCTGTGGGGCCCTCAAATTTTGAAATCACAAAACTCCTTCATTTTAACAGCCAAGTTGCTGCAATGATTTAGAATAAAAGAGTTGGAATATTTTGGGGATGCAGTGGAAGGGAGGAGGAGGTGGGGAGGAAGAAGTGTCAACGATGCTGTGGATACTTCCCGAATGTTTCAAACTACACATCGCTTGTACCGTATTTTCCGCACTATAAGGCGCACCTAAAAACCACAAATTTTCTCAAAAGCTGACAGTGCGCCTTATAACCTGGTGCGCTTTATTACGATTCATTTTCATAAAGTTTCGATCTCGCAACTTCGGTAAACAGCCGCCATCTTTTTTCCCGGTAGAACAGGAAGCGCTTCTTCTTCCACGCAAGCAACCGCCAAGGTAAGCACCCGCCCCCATAGAACAGGAAGCGCTTCTTCTTCTACTGTAAGCTACCACCCGCCCCCGGAAGAAAAAGAAGCGCGCGGATATTTCGTTTAATTTCCTTTGTGTGTTTACATCTGTAAAGACCAGACTACAAAATGGCTCCTACTAAGCGACACGCTTATAACGCAGAATTTAAACTTAAGGCAATAAGTCATGCCGAAGAACACGGAAATAGAGCAGCAGCAAGAGAATATAACATAAATGAATCAATGGTGCGTAGGTGGAGGAAGCAAGAAGATGACCTGCGCCAGGTAAAGAAGACAAAACAGAGTTTCCGAGGGAACAAAGCAAGATGGCAACTGTTGGAGGACGAACTCGAACAGTGGGTTGTTGAGCAGAGAGCAGCAAGCAGAAGTGTCAGCACCATCACTATTCGAATGAAGGCAACAGCGCTAGCAAGCGAACTTCACCTGGATGATTTTAAAGGTGGTGCTTCTTGGTGTTTCCGGTTTATGAAAAGACGCAATCCCTCCATCCGCACACGGACCACTATTTCACAGCAACTGCCTAACGACTTTAAAGAAAAGCTGGCTACTTTCCGTGCATATTGTAAAAACAAGATAGCGGAAAAAAAGATCCGGCCAGAGAACATTATCAACATGGACGAGGTTCCACTGACTTTTGATATTCCTGTGAACCGCACTGTTGATACAACGGGAGCACGTACGGTGAATATTCGCACCACAGGGAATGAGAAGTCGTCCTTCACTGTGGTTCTAGCTTGCCATGCTAATGGCCAGAAACTTCCTCCCATGGTGATATTCAAAAGGAAGACCTTGCCAAAAGAGACCTTTCCAGCCGGCGTCATCATAAAAGCTAACTCGAAGGGATGGATGGATGAAGAAAAGATGAGCGAGTGGTTAAGGGAAGTTTACGCGAAGAGGCCGGGTGGCTTTTTTCACACAGCTCCGTCCATGTTGATATACGACTCTATGCGCGCCCACATCACAGATGGTGTCAAAAAACAAGTGAAGCACACAAATACAACACTCGCCGTCATTCCGGGTGGATTAACCAAAGAACTCCAACCGCTGGATATTGGTGTCAACAGGGCATTCAAATCACGACTGCGAACGGCGTGGGAACAATGGATGACCGAAGGCGAACACACCTTCACTAAGACGGGCAGACAGCGCCGGACGACATACGCCAACATTTGCCAGTGGATCGTAAATGCCTGGGCAGATATTTCGGTCACAACTGTGGTCCGAGCTTTCCGGAAGGCAGGATTCACAGAACTACTGGACAACAACAGCGACACTGACTCCGATGACTTCGACGAGACGGAACCGGCCATTTTGGATCCCACGCTTGCGCAACTTTTCAATTCGGACACCGAAGACGAAGAATTCGAAGGATTTACGAATGAAGAATAACTTCAGAAAGTGAGCGCTATGTTTATTTTGTGTGTTGTGACATTAACGTTCGAGCAACATTATGTTGCTATTGCTCTACACCATTTTGAATTTTACTATGTTTGTGATTGCACATTTGCGTACATTTTGGGACAGAGTTGTTAGAACGCTGGTTTTCAATATATTATTAAAGTTTGACTGAACTATCTGACTGTTTTTTTGACATTCCCTTTAGCGCAGCGTAGGCGCGGCTTATAATCCGGGGCGGCTTATTGGTGGACAAAGTTATGAAATATGCAATTCATTGAAGGTGCGGCTAATAATCCGGTGCGCCTTATAGTGCGGAAAATACGGTACATTGCTTTTTTTGGACTCATTTAAGGTGGCAAAACTAAAAAAAATATGTTATGGCTCAAAAAATCTGGAGCCCAGATGCAGAGGCAAAACAGCAGGTGAAACAATTTATCCCGTCCAAAACTGGCTGGACTGCAGGGAGACACCTGGCCAAAGAAAATCCAGAATATTCAGCATTAACGAATGCTGGTGCAAAATAGTAAGGCCAGCAAAAAAATGCAATACAAGGGTTGGCATGGCTGAAATGCTTAAATGCTAGTGTGCCCCGTCGCCTCTCCCCCAGCTTAATCCGGGTCTGCAACAAAAGAGAAACAAGCCCCCAAGAGGAAAAAGGCAACCCAAAACATAATTACAGTATGAACACTTTGTAGGACTCAACAAAATTCTGCTGAACAACATTCTGCCTAATGACACAGACTACTTCCCGGCTACTGCAACTGCATGTTAAGTCTACTATATAAAGTTAAAGTACCAATGATTGTCGCACACACACTAGATGTGGTAAAATGATCAACTGCATTTGACCCATCCCCATGTTAACCCTCGGGAGGCGAGGGGAGCAGTGAGCAGCAACACTTGCAAATGAGAATCAAAAGTGTAAGAAAACAAGATAGAATAACTGAAGAGCACATTTGTCATTATCAGTTTACTGTTAAATGTGATTATGTTTTCCAAAGTCTTTTCTTGTTTTAGCTCAGGATTTTTCTTTCCAAAATAGTCCCAAGACCACCATTGTTCCCTCTTTTTCCTATGTCCTCTTTTACAGTATATTGCCTGTTTTTCCAGTCGATGCTACAGTAGTTGCTATGGTTGTTCTTCTTCGAATTTGTTAGATGACGTTTGTTCACTCGGGATTTTGGGGTTGGAGGGCGAGAGCAGTGTTTTTCAACCTTTTTTGAGCCAAGGCACATTTTTTTTTATTGAAAAAATCCCAAGACACAGAGAACATAAAAAAAATGAAACTCAGCAGCCGATATTGACAGTAAAAAGTTGTTCTCGCAATTGTTGGATATAAATTTAAACCATAACTAACCATGCATCACTAAAGCTCTTGTCTCAAAGTAGGTGTACTGTCACGACCTGTCACATCACGCCGTGACTTATTTTGAGTGTTTTTGCTGTTTTCCTGTGTGTAGTGTTTTGGTTCTTGGGTTGCGCTCCTATTTTGTTGTTGATTGTCATGTCATGTGCGGATGTACTTTGTGGACGCCGTCTGCTGCTCCACACGCTGTAAGTCTTTGCTGTCGTCCAGTATTCTGTTTTTGTTTACTTTGCAGCAAGTCCGTTTTAGTTTTGTTTTACATAGCCATCCCTAAGCTTCAATGCCTTTTCTTAGCGGCACTCGTCTTTTGTTTATTTTTGGTTTAAGCATTAGATACCTTTTTACCTGCACGCTGCCTCCCACTGTCGTCTGCATATTGTGATCACGACAAACCATGTTCCCGACATCCACAAAGCATTTAGCTACATGCG
>NC_084578.2:28330000-28395000 GCF_033978685.3 Nerophis lumbriciformis
TGTTTTTTTTTATTTTCATGACTATTTACATTGTAGATTGTCACTGAAGGCATCAAAACTATGAATGAACACATGTGGAGTTATGTACTTAACAAAAAAAGGTGAAATAACTGAAAACATGTTTTATATTCTAGTTTCTTCAAAATAGCTACCCTTCGCTCTGATTACTTTTTCGCACACTCTTGGCATTCTCTCGATGAGCTTCAAGAGGTAGTCATAGTCACCTGAAATGGGTTTCACTTCACATGTGTGCTTGAAGCTCATCGAGAGAATGGCAAGAGTGTGAAAAAGCAGTAATCAGAGCAAAGGGTGGCTATTTTGAAGAAACTAGAATATAAAATATTCATTTGCTCATTTGAGACTGCAAAGTCTCTTGTTTGTGTCTTGAGTACGCCACCTTCGGAAACCCAACTCTACTTTTATTAATAGATTACGTGCATAACTTGCAAAATGGCCGAAATCTGTAGTTTTTCTGACATAGATCTCTATGATGAGCTCGACAACAAAAACTACAAATACTACAGAATGGCGGCCAAACGTAGCTACGCCCCCAATCTATACATTATAATTTTATGTGGTTTCAATTGTGACATTATGAGGAAATGCGTGCTGATGTTATAAGCCACGCTATTATAAACACAATAGCGGATAAATACACAAAATACAATAAATGTATTTTAAATTGTCATCCTGCTAGTAATCCCAATTGTGGCATATTTATAACATATTTTTTCTGTAACTGTACAGGATTAGTTTTCTTTTTGTATCCTGATTACAGAAACCTGATTGAATTATAGTAGCCAATTCATGTACCTATTCAGTGTTATTATAGCCTATATAAACCAAACCAGTGGTTTTCAGGGAGTCTTTAACTGGGAGTGGCCCTCAATCATAACGTACACCAGAAAAATACATGCAGGCATGGTCATATAGCTTTTGTCAAAATTACCCTGAAGGCGTTCTGACATCCAGTGTTTGGATCAGTTCTAAGCTTTCTCCAAGTTAGCTGGGAGGATGTTTCAAAGTATTTCAACCATTTGTGTACCTCATCTTCAGAGGTAATTCTTAATTTAATTTGGGTCCTAAATTCACCCTCTTCACTCTCCTCATAGGTACAAGGGTGAAAGAGTACAGGTGAAAGAAAGCTAGAGTTTCTAAACTCGCGTCCAGTACTGAGGTGCGGATTGATACTGAAATATCGATACCGTCCAATAGCGGATATTTATGCTGTAATATCGATTCTCAAATCAAAATATCTATACTTTTGATACTTTAGTTATTTGAGATAATGAATATCATTAACAGGAACCTAGTGTTTAAACGTTTTATTGTTTGAAACAGCATTTTTGTGTAATTTGTACGATTTTGACGTGTTTTTTTTTATTTCTGTTTTAATACAGTAGCTTGACGATAGAGTTATTCACGACACTACTTCCATAAAAATAGAAATAACTATGTCTTGTATTCTTTAAGCTATGAGACGTAAGCTATGTTTTTATTTGAAATACACAATTTTTTACATTTTAGCAGACATGTTTGCATTAGGTATCAGTATCGGATCGGTATTGCCGATACGAGCCTTAATTTTACTCAGAATCGGATCGAAAAGAAAATCAGTGGGATTGCACGTCACTATTATCATGCTGTAGTAACAGAATCGTGGTCCAAAAGCACCGCCCGTCTATGAGAATTAGTTCTGCAGACACTATGATACTTTTTATTGTATTGTTTTTATTTTCTTGTTCCTGTATATATGAAAAGCCAAATTGGCATTAATTTGGTGTGTATACTGTATATAAATAATTTTAAGAACAATTATATAACAATAAATATTGTTATCGGAATAAAAATTTTCTATATCGGGATATGTATTTTTGTCCATATCGCACAGCACTAGAATGTCATTACTGATGCATAACCTCTACCTTCTTCATTTAATGTCATGCACCGTATTTTTCGGACCATAGGGCGCACCGGATTACTGCTGATGAGCAGGTCTATCAGGTCTATTTTCATACAAAAGGCGCACCGGATTATAAGGCGCATTAAAGAAGTCAGATTATGATTTTTGTCTAAATTTAAAACTCTGTCTTGTGGTCAACATAACATGTAATGGTGGTTCTTTGGTAAAAGTGTTGCATAGATTATGTTTTACGGATCATCTTCAAGCCGCTTTCTGACAGTCTCTTCCGGATGTGTCGTTTTTTGTGGGAGGTCTTATTTGCGTGGCTCACCTTCGGCAGCGTCTTCTCCCCGTCATCTTTGTTGTAGCGGTGTAGCGTGCAAGGACGGGGGTGGAAGAATTGTCAAAAGATGGATAATTGTTTTAATGACATTCAGACTTTACTTCAATCATTTACTTTAAGCATTTTCTCAATAATGCAACATCAACGCCGGAAATGTCCTGTGGACTGGAACCCTCTAATAAATAGTTCCGTCTGTGAATTATGTAAACCCACTACAGTTTTTAGTGCTTTGATAGCTAGATTACTGACAGATATAAGTAAGAACTTTACACTATTTTATATTAGAAATGGCAACAGCGTAAGATGAATGTCCAAACAAGAAGATAGAGAATAAGAAGAAGCTTATCGACTACGGTGTTGGCACGGACTAGAATGGCGGACCCACGCAAATTTTCAGTACTTACGCAGATCCCAAATACACATCAGCAGGTACCAGAAGGTAAAAAGTTGGTTTTGCATAATATTGCGAAATAAAACGGATAACGTCTGCTAATAGGTGCCATTTTATCAAAGTGCTGGCACTCGCAACTTTCTTTGGCCCCATGGTGGATTATTTTGCAGTCAAAATCACATTTTATAGAGTATAGTTGAATGAAGAAAACAATGTCCAATGCATATAAATGATGAATGAAATGTATAAATTATCATTTAAAATAATTTTTAATTGAAGACTCTTGTTGGAGAAGACTTTGATGAGCATGGAGAAAGGAACAGATTTGATAGTGTTTCTCCCTTTCTTTATTAAAGTGCTGGCACTCGCAACTTTCTTTGGCCCCATAGTGGATTATTTTGCAGTCAAAATCACATTTTTAATTGAAGACTCTTGTTGGAGAAGACTTTGATGAGCACGGAGAAAGGAAGAGAAAAGACATTTGATAGTACATCTCCTTTTCTTTATCAAAGTGCTGGCACTCGCAATTTTCTTTGGCCCCATGGTGGATTGTTTTTGCAGTCAAAATCACATTTTATAGAGGATAGTTGCATGAAGAAAACAATGTCAAATGCATAGCAATGATGAATGAAATGTATAAATTATCATTTAAAATCACTTTTAATTGAAGACTCTTGTTGGGCGGTATAGCTCGGTTGGTAGAGTGGCTGTGCCAGCAACTTGAGGGTTCCAAGTTCGATCCCCGCTTCCGCCATCCTAGTCACTGCCGTTGCCCATGGTAGATTATTTTGCAGTCAAAATCACATTTTATAGAGGATAGTTGAATGAAGAAAACAATGTCCAATGCATATAAATGATGAATGAAATGTATCAATTTTCATTTAAAATTATTTTTAATTGAAGACTCTTGTTGGAGAGGACTTTGATGAGCACGGAGAAAGGAAAAGAGAAGACATGATAGTTTCTCCCTTTCTTTATCAAAGTGCTGGCATTCACAACTTTCTTTGGCCCCATGGTGGATTATTTTTGCAGTCAAAATCACATTTTATAGAGGATAGTTAAATGAAGAAAACAATGTCAAACGCATAAAAATTATGAATGAAATGTATAAATGATCGTGCCCTGATGTGGGATCTGAGCCGAGGATGTCGTTTGTGAAGCCCTTTGAGACACTTGTGATTTAGGGCTATATAAGTAAACATTGATTGATTGATTGATTGATTTTACGGTCCTTATACACGTACCATAATAATACTTGTATGATTAATGCGCCCACAATCCATCAAGTGGTGCGGCTTCATATCTTATCGAAGTCATACTAAAAACATTTTGACAGATTATTGAGCGCCGTATGTAATGTTCTATATTCTCAATGGAACATTTTAAGTTTTGGTGTTGTTCATTGGCGTAGCTCTTATGTGTGACTGCCATGTACTGGTCACACTTATCATTGCACCATGTACCAAATATAATAGCTTTGAGGTCGGTAAGCACAACCAGAATTATGCCGTTCATTAGACCAGTGAGATTTTGTCTGGTGTGCTGTGGGAAATTATGCAACTTCACCTAATTGGTCCAAAAAATATTTTTTGCAAATCAATAATTATAATAATGTGCCGTTGTCTAGTGTCTGTGCCGTATAGTGCTTGGCAGGGTAACCATGTAGTAGTAGATGGCAGCAGGTAGTTAATTGCTTTGTAGAAGTCGGAACGCGTCGAGGATGGTTTGTCGTGATTCCAATATGCAGAGCAAAGCGGTAGACAGCATGCAGGTAAAAATGTACGTAATGCTTAAAACAAAAATTAACAACAGGCAAGTCTTGTAGGAAAAGGCACTGAAGCATAGGGATGGCTATGCAAAACGTAAGTAAAACTGAACTGGCTACCAAGTAAACAAAACAGAATGCTGGACGACAGCAAAGACTTACAGTGTACATGACATGACAATCAACAATGTCCCCACAAAGAAGGATAGCGTCCGCACAACTGAAATAGTCTTGATTGTCAATACAAAGCAGGTCAGGCAATAGCACTCAAAGGAAGACGTGAAGCTGCTACAGGAAAACACCAACAAAAGACAGGAACTAAAGCACCACACACAGAAAACAACAAACTAAAAAGAAAAAGACAACCTGGTGGATTTTCATTTTTTAACATTTCTGCTGGTGCTGTGCCTTCGTATTTTTTCAATGAAAAAAATGTGCCTTGGCTCAAAAAAGGTTGAAAAACACTGCATTAGACGCACCAGGTTATAAGGCGCACTGTCCATTTCTGAGAAAATTTAAGGATTTTAAGTGCGCCTTATAGTCCGAAAAATACGGTACTTTAGAATATCACATGCAGGCATCCTATGTCTTAATATATCTGATTGTAATTACGTATATCCTTTTCGTTTTACTTCAGCTGGTTATTCCCCCAGCACCATTTCCCTCAGACTGGTTGGTAGCAATGCCATCCAAGGGAAGGAAAGCTGAGAGGGTCTGCTTGACAGACCACATGAGAGCAGTGTGATACCTCAGCTCTCACTTACTCCCCCTGAATGGAGTCCAACAATGAGGTTCCAACACACCAAGCATCAGGTTTTCGTCTCAGCTTTGCCTTCTTGCCTTTCACCATTCATCCCAAGCTCTGATAAGGGCAGCGACAGTGCGCTTGAGTGAGAGAGGTGAGGGTACAGAATGGTGAGGCTAAGTGGGAGAGAAAAATGTGAGAAAGCATTAGAGTAGGAGAGAAGCAAGATGAACCGGAGAAGGCAATTGCTGCAAGAAAATGTGTGTGAATGCTGGAGAGCTGAGCTGAAACGCTGCACAGGAAATGTGCAATTTTGGGGTGTGGATTCTTGTTATCCTCAATGTTTTGATGCTGGAATGGTTTCGGCAATGTAAAATACGTGGAATTACGGAAATATTTGTAATGCACAGCCTGAATGTTTTTAGAATGAGCCTAATGTTTTGGAGAAAATGTAGTAGTAATTAAGGTTGTCAATATGCCGGTATTAGTATAGTACCCTGATACTAATGAATCCTTTTCGGTACTATATCGCCTCTGAAAAGTACCGGCAGCTCTGATTTTGTTTTTGTACAAACTACCAGAGGTGTGGACTCGAGTCACATGACTTGGACTCGAGTCAGACTCGAGTCATGAATTTGATGACTTTAGACTCGACTTGACAAAATGTAAAAAGACTTGCAACTCGACTTAGACTTTAACATCAATGACTTGTGACTTCACTTGGACTTGAGCCTTTTGAATTGACATGACTTGACATGACTTGCTACTTTCCCCAAAACCCAAAGATGAAAAAGTTATTCGGGAGCGCTCCGTATTTTTCATTGTGTACTTGTCTATCAGCGTTGCGTGTGTCAGCTGGTGTGCTCTCAGTACAACAGCCAATCAAATTAGATCTACTTTGTTTTCATCACACAGCATTCATCCAATCAAATTGCAGGACAACCAACGAAGAAGACATGTCCAAACCACACGCCAGTGAACAAAAAATGATACCTAAAATAATTTCGTTTGGGTATAAAAATTACGAGGTGGTCAACACAAAACGGTTTGCAGTATGCAACACATGCGGTTCGAAAATTACTGATGGAGAGGCAACAACTTCCAACTTCGTCCGGCATTTGAAGTTGCACAAAGAACGGTAAGTTTTGAATGTAAGATAACGTTTATTGGCTAAGTAACGTGACTTTTATTTGCTGTGTAGTTAAATCAGTGAGGCTGTAAACTCACTGCTAACGTTATAACGTTATTGCAAACACGGGAATCTGTTGCAGTTCACTACCTATTCATACTTTTTGTTCAGTGATTTTTTTAAGCAGGGTTACGTTAGTCAATATATCACACGTAACGTTAGACGGCGGTCAGCAGCACCGCGTATTTTAGCCACCTAAAAAAAGACAAAAATAGTAAAATAAAGGTCAGTTAAAATGTATACTATATTATGAATATGTGTACCGTTTTAGCTAGCTTTCTGACATACTGTTGGTTGTTTACCTCAGTGGTCCCCAACCACCGGGCCGCGGCCCGGTACTGGTCCGTGGATCGATTGGTATCGGGCCGCACAAGAAATAATTTTTTTTTCTTTTCTTTTTTTAATTAAATCAACATAAAAAACACAAGATACACTTACAAGTAGTGCACCAACCCAAAACAACTCTCTCCCCCCTTTTGTTCTGGGCATTGAACATGAAGACTCTTCCTTCACTGTTCCGAGTGGCCATGAGAGTCTTGGCAGTGCCTGCCTCCAGTGCTCCAGTGGAGCAAGTTTTCAGCCATGGTGGCATCATACTACGCCCCCATCGTGCACAAATGACTGACAGACTCTTGGCTAATTTGGTCTTTTGCAAATGCAATGCAGCATAGGGCCCTGACATATAAAAAGTACAACTTTTTTGTTATGTTCACGTATATGTCATGTTTTTTCAATGTTAACACTTTTGTACAAATAA
Organism: Nerophis lumbriciformis; assembly: GCF_033978685.3. Taxonomy (NCBI): domain Eukaryota; kingdom Metazoa; phylum Chordata; class Actinopteri; order Syngnathiformes; family Syngnathidae; genus Nerophis; species Nerophis lumbriciformis. The sequence continues at coordinate 28,337,094 of NC_084578.2, forward strand.
GTACATTTGCACTTTATTTTTCAATGTGTTTGTTCTGTAAAGGAATGAGTTAATGTTTAAAATGACTGGTTAATAGTGCTATTATAAAGTGCAATGTCAGCACAATTTTCTTTCCTGCAATTTAAAATGCCTTGTTTTAATAAATAAATACAGCGTTTGAAAAGCATACACAATCTGTGTTAATATATTAGTCTGTGGTTAAAAGGACTTGAAAGGACTCGAAACTCAAAATGCAGGACTTAGGACTTGACTTGAGACTTTCCAGTCTTGACTTTGGACTTGACTCGGGGCTTGCCTGTCTTGACTCGGGACTTGACTCGGACTTGAGGGCAAAGACTTGAGACTTACTTGTGACTTGCAAAACAATGACTTGGTCCCATCTCTGCAAACTACCTATAATTTGTATGAAGTTAGTTGGCGACATGACCGACATCTTGCAGCACTCGGTCTTCACAGATGTTTAGTGTCCATTTCGAAAAGGCATTGTTTATTTTGCCGCCAGCATAGTTTGTTGTCCTTTATTTGCTGTCCGTGTTGCATTCATGCTCGTGACGCAACCCTCACATTCATGTTTCGTTTGAAGATGCTATTTTAAACTTGATGTGCGCGGATGATGAGGAAAGTTTGTCGCTGCAATACTAACTGATTACATCAGTTTTATCTAAAGTTTCATCTGAGTTTGTTTTAAAGGGCGCTGAGCACTGACTATCATCACACTGCCGTGACATAATCACTGTGTGCAATGCACGCTGCCTTCTGCCGGTCAAAACAAACACAGTGATTCATTTTTACCACTAGGCCAGCGAGCTGCCATGTTAATGTGTTTGATAATACAATCAAATGTTGATTTCTTACACTTCTGAGCCTTATTTACAAGTATGCATTCATTTTAGTTTGTCGTAGATATGTTACCGTAGTCAGGAAGTAATTTTTGCCAAAGGCCTGCGCCATTAATCGATCTTATCGGTAACGATTACAGATGTCCGATAATGGCTTTTTTGCCGATATTCTGATATTGTCCAACTCTTAATTACCGACTCCAATATCAACCGATACCGATACATACAGTCGTGGAATTAACACATTATTATGCCTAATTTTGTTGTGATGCCCCGCTGGATGCATTAAACAATGTAACAAGGTTTTCCAAAATAAATCAACCATATTTATTATTGAAGTCACAAAGTGCATTTTTTTTTAACATGCCTCAAAACAGCAGCTTGGAATTTGGGACATGCTCTCCCTGAGAGAGCATGAGGAGGTTGAGGTGGGGGGGTTGAGGTGGAGAGGGGTATATTGTAGCATCCCGGAAGAGTTAGTGCTGCAAGGGATTCTGGGTATTTGTTCTGTTGTGTTTATGTTGTGTTAAAGTGCGGATGTTCTCCCGAAATGTGTTTGCCATTCTTGTTTGGTGTGGGTTCACAGTGTGGCGCATATTTGTAACAGTGTTAAAGTTGTTTATACGGCCACCCTCAGTGTGACCTGTATGGCTGTTGACCAAGTATGATTGGCATTCACTTGTGTGTGTTAAAGTCACAGATATTATGTGATTGGGACGGCACGCAAAGGCAGTGCCTTTAAGGTTTATTGGCGTTCTGTACTTCTCCCTACGTCCGTGTACCACTCCGTACAGCAGCGTTTTAAAAAGTCATAAATTTTACTTTTTGAAACTGATACCGATAATTTCCGATATTACATTCTAAAGAATTTATCGGCCGATAATATCGGCATCTGTAATAACGATCCGTCCGCAGGTTTGTATATAGTAGCTTTGATACGACTTTTACTTCCTCTGTTTCGTCAAGTTTGACGTCCTGCTGGCCCTGAGCCAGAGCCGAGGTCTTGACAAACTGTGGTTTAACCTTTTTTTGAGACGGAAAAAGTCACAAAATAGATTTTGTTATGTTCACTTTCATGAAAGATGGTATTCCGTTCACAAGTACCTTTAATTAACTTTAGAATATTCACATATACAGGTAAAAGCCAGTAAATTAGAATATTTTGAAAAACTTGATTTATTTCAGTAATTGCATTCAAAAGGTGTAACTTGTACATTATATTTATTCATTGCACACAGACTGATGCATTCAAATGTTTATTTCATTTAATTTTGATGATTTGAAGTGGCAACAAATGAAAATCCAAATTTCCGTGTGTCACAAAATTAGAATATTACTTAAGGCTAATACAAAAAAGGGATTTTTAGAAATGTTGGCCAACTGAAAAGTATGAAAATAAAAAATATGAGCATGTACAATACTCAATACTTGGTTGGAGCTCCTTTTGCCTCAATTACTGCGTTAATGCGGCGTGGCATGGAGTCGATGAGTTTCTGGCACTGCTCAGGTGTTATGAGAGCCCAGGTTGCTCTGATAGTGGCCTTCAACTCTTCTGCGTTTTTGGGTCTGGCATTCTGCATCTTCCTTTTCACAATACCCCACAGATTTTCTATGGGGCTAAGGTCAGGGGAGTTGGCGGGCCAATTTAGAACAGAAATACCATGGTCCGTAAACCAGGCACGGGTAAATTTTGCGCTGTGTGCAGGCGCCAAGTCCTGTTGGAACTTGAAATCTCCATCTCCATAGAGCAGGTCAGCAGCAGGAAGCATGAAGTGCTCTAAAACTTGCTGGTAGACGGCTGCGTTGACCCTGGATCTCAGGAAACAGAGTGGACCGACACCAGCAGATGACATGGCACCCCAAACCATCACCCAACCATGCAAATTTTGCATTTCCTTTGGAAATCGAGGTCCCAGAGTCTGGAGGAAGACAGGAGAGGCACAGGATCCACGTTGCCTGAAGTCTAGTGTAAAGTTTCCACCATCAGTGATGGTTTGGGGTGCCATGTCATCTGCTGGTGTCGGTCCACTCTGTTTCCTGAGATCCAGGGTCAACGCAGCCGTCTACCAGCAAGTTTTAGAGCACTTCATGCTTCCTGCTGCTGACCTGCTCTATGGAGATGGAGATTTCAAGTTCCAACAGGACTTGGCGCCTGCACACAGCGCAAAATTTACCCGTGCCTGGTTTACGGACCATGGTATTTCTGTTCTAAATTGGCCCGCCAACTCCCCTGACCTTAGCCCCATAGAAAATCTGTGGGGTATTGTGAAAAGGAAGATGCAGAATGCCAGACCCAAAAACGCAGAAGAGTTGAAGGCCACTATCAGAGCAACCTGGGCTCTCATAACACCTGAGCAGTGCCAGAAACTCATCGACTCCATGCCACGCCGCATTAACGCAGTAATTGAGGCAAAAGGAGCTCCAACCAAGTATTGAGTATTGTACATGCTCATATTTTTCATTTTCATACTTTTCAGTTGGCCAACATTTCTAAAAATCCCTTTTTTGTATTAGCCTTAAGTAATATTCTAATTTTGTGACACACGGAATTTTGGATTTTCATTTGTTGCCACTTCAAATCATCAAAATTAAATGAAATAAACATTTGAATGCATCAGTCTGTGTGCAATGAATAAATATAATGTACAAGTTACACCTTTTGAATGCAATTACTGAAATAAATCAAGTTTTTCAAAATATTCTAATTTACTGGCTTTTACCTGTATATGCTAGAGCAGGGGTTCTCAACCTTTATGACCTTGGGGCCCAATTTTTCCATTCCGTGGATATCAACATTGAATTAGTAATCTTACTCTTGATATCAATAGTATTTAATAATAATATCTAACCTACTTACAGTTTACAGCCTTGTCAAATGATATCAAACCATGTGTTAATCACAGATAATAATATATGTTTAACACATAAAAGGCTTAGGTAGGCCGATTAGACGAATACTTACTTATCAAATATACTGCATAAGAAGGGGCTCAAATAACTAACAAAAAATACATTTTCATACAATTATGTTGTTATATATTATAATGAATATGATTCTTAAAAACCTAAACTGTCAATAAAATTAAAGTGCAAATTAAAATACAGCTTGTATGTAGTCATATTTCTTGCGCTTAAGAAACTTTTCCAAGACTTTAGCTCCAGACTTTTTCTGTTTATATCATTACTGCCACAAGTGGTGGAAAAGTGTATTACAACTGAGTAACGGGCCACAGCTAAGAAACAGATATTTTTTGGCGGCCCTCTCGTAAGCCAATTGTTAAGAAACACATCCATGTGACCTTACTTACACTTAGTGACCGTTCAGCATACACTACTACGTATCATTTTTGCTTAAGAAAATAGCGGCATTGATTTGACTGTTTGTCGACGATGGGCAAAATCGAACACATCGGATTTGAGTATGAACATCTTTAGTTGAAGATTTGTAGTCAAACTATAAATATTTTCTATAAAAAAATGTTTTACCGTATTTTCCGCACTATAAGGCGCACCTAAAAACCACAAATTTTCTCAAAAGCTGACAGTGCGCCTTATAACCCGGTGCGCTTTATATATGGATAAATATTAAGATTCATTTTCATAAAGTTTAGGTCTCGCAACTACGGTAAACAGCCGCCATCTTTTTTCCCCGTAGAAGAAGCGCGCGGTGCATGCTGGGATATGTGACGTTTCATTTCCATTTGTGTGTTTATGTAAAGACCCCAAAATGGCTCCTATTAAGTGTGTTGTCTGTCTAATTATAAATAATGCAGACGAGGCGTGTTAACTGAGTTCTCAACGTTTACTCACAGCGTGCTCATAACCACATTCTAACTCCCAGCATACAACAACGCTTCTCAGGGCTACCGCGCATGCTCGTAACTATCGTTGCATGCTGGGTAGTGTAGTTGTTATATTTGCTAGCTCATAACAGCACATTGAGAGACACGCTTACGCGCTTAATTCAATACTCGCCGTCATTCCGGGTGGATTGACAAAAGACCTCCAGCCGCTAGATATTGGTGTCAACAGGGCATTCGAAGCTAGACTGCTAACTGCGTGGGAACAATGGATGACAGAAGGCGAACACACCTTCACTAAGACGAGGAAGCAGCGCCAGACGACGCCAACATCTGCCAGTGGATCGTAAATTTGCCCAACTTTTCACTTCGGACACCGAAGACGAAGGATTTACGAATGAAGAATAACTTCAGAAAGTGAGCGCTATGTTTATTTTGTGTGTTGTGACATTAACGTTCGAGCAACATTATGTTGCTATTGCTCTGCACTATTTTGAATTTTACTATGTTTGTGATTGCACATTTGCGTACATTTTGGGAGTGAACAGAGTTGTTAGAACGCTGGTTTTCAATATATTATTAAAGTTTGACTGAACTATCTGACTGTTTTTTTGACATTCCCTTTAGCGCAGCGTAGGCGCGGCTTATAATCCGGGGCGGCTTATTGGTGGACAAAGTTATGAAATATGCCATTCATTGAAGGTGCGGCTAATAATCCGGTGCGCCTTATAGTGCGGAAAATACGGTAACTTAGAATTTCATGGCTGCAACACGTGCCAAAGTAGTTGGGAAAGAGCATGTTCACCACTGTGTTACATCACCTTTTCTTTTAACACCACTCAATAAACGAATGGGAACTAAGGAAACTAATTGTTGAAGCTTTGAAAGTGGAATTCTTTCCCATTCTTGTTTTATGTAGAGCTTCAGTCGTTCAACAGTCCGGGGTCTCCGCTGTCGTATTTTACGCTTCATAATGCGCCACACATTTTCGATGGGAGACAAGTCTGGACTGCAGGCAAGCCAGGAAAGTACCCGCACTCTTTTTTACGAAGCCACGCTGCTGTAACACGTGCTGAATGTGGCTTGGCATTGTCTTGCTGAAATAAGCAGGGGCGTCCATGTAAAAGACGGCGCTTAGATGGCAGCATATGTTGTTCCAAAACCTGTATGTACCTATCAGCATTAAAGGAGAGCATTATCACCAGACCTATGTAAGCGTCAATATATACCTTGATGTTGCAGAAAAAAGACCATATATTTTTTAAACCGATTTCCGAACTCTAAATGGGTGAATTTTGACGAATTAAACGCCTTTCTAATATTCGCTCTCGGAGCGATGACCTCACAACGTGACGTCACATCGGGAAGCAATCCGCCATTTTCTCAAACACCGAGTCAAATCAGCTCTGTTATTTTCCGTTTTTTTCGACTGTTTTCCGCACCTTGGAGACATCATGCATCGTCGGTGTGTTGTCGGAGGTTGTAACAACACGAACAGGGACGGATTCAAGTTGCACCAGTGGCCCAAAGATGCGAAAGTGGCAAGAAATTGGACGTTTGTTCCGCACACTTTACCGACTTAAGCTATGCTACGACAGAGATTGCAAGAATGTGTGGATATCCTGCGACACTCAAAGCAGATGCATTTCCAATGATAAAGTCAAAGAAATCTGCCGCCAGACCCCCATTGAATCTGCCGGAGTGTGTGAGCAATTCAGGGACAAAGGACCTCAGTAGCACGGCAAGCAATGGCGGCAATTTGTTCCCGCAGACGAGCGAGCTAAACCCCCTGGATGTCTTGGCTCACACCGTCCCTTATGCCACCGAAGATGATCAAGAGAAGAATATCGACCCTAGCTTCCCTGGCCTGCTGATGAGCGGATGAGGGTATGTCTACAGAATATATTAATTGATGAAAATTGGGCTGTCTGCACTCTCAAAGTGCATGTTGTTGCCAAATGTATTTCATATGCTGTAAACCTAGTTCATAGTTGTTAGTTTCCTTTAATGCCAAACAAACACATACCAATCGTTGGTTAGTAGGTGATCGCCAAATTCGTCCACGCTTTCTACCGTGTCGCTGGCTGTCGTGTCGGTTTCGTCGGTTTCGCTTGCATACGGTTCAAACCGATATGGCTCAATAGCTTCAGTTTCTTCTTCAATTTTGTTTTCGCTACCTGCCTCCACACTACAACCATCCGTTTCAATACATGCGTAATCTGTTGAATCGCTTAGGCCGCTGAAATCCGAGTCTGAATCCGAGCTAATGTCGCTATAGCTTGCTTTTCTATGCGCCATTTTTGTTTGTGTTGGCATCACTATGTGACGTCACAGGAAAATGGACGGGTGTATTTAACGATGGTTAAAATCAGGCACTTTGAAGTTGTTTTAGGGATATTGCGTGATGGGTAAAATTTAGAAAAAAACTTTGAAAAATAAAATAAGCCACTGGGAACTGATTTTTAATGGTTTTAACCTTCTGAAATTGTGATAATGTTCCCCTTTAATGGTGCCTTCACAGATGTGTAAGTTACCCATGCCTTGGGCACTAATGCACCCCCATACCATCACAGATGCTGGCTTTTGAACTTTGCGTCGATAACAATCTGGATGGTTCGCTTCCCCTTTGGTCCGGATGACACAATGTTGAATATTTCCAAAAACAATTTGCAATGTGAACTAGTCAGACCACAGAACACTTTTCCACTTTGCATGAGTCCATCTTAGATGATCTCCGGCCCAGAGAAGCCGGCGGCGTTTCTGGATGTTGTTGATAAATCTTTCGCTTTGCATAGTAGAGCTTTAACTTGCACTTACAGGGACGGCGTGGCACAGTGGAAGAGTGGCCGTGCGCAACCCGAGGGTCCCTGGTTCAATCCCCACCTAGTACCAACCTCGTCATGTCTGTTGTGTCCTGAGCAAGACACTTCACCCTTGCTCCTGATGGGTGCTGGTTAGCGCCTTGCATGGCAGCTCCCTCCATCGGTGTGTGAATGTGTGTGTGAATGGGTAAATGTGGAAGTAGTGTCAAAGCGCTTTGAGTACCTTGAAGGTAGAAAAGCGCTATACAAGTACAAACCATTTATCATTTATCATTTACAGATGTAGCGACAAACTGTAATTAGTGACAGTGGTTTTCTGAAGTGTTCCTGAGCCCATGTGGTGATATCCTTTAGAGATTGATGTCGATTTTTGATACAGTGCCGTCTGAGGGATCGAAGGTCACGGTCATTCAATGTTGGTTTCCGGCCATGCCGCGTACGTGGAGTGATTTCTCCAGATCCTCTGAACCTTTTGATGATATTATGGACCGTAGATGTTGAAATCCCTAAATGTCTTGCAATTGCACTTTGAGAAACGTTGTTCTTAAACTGTTTGACTATTTGCTCACGCAGTTGTGGACAAAGGGGTGTACCTCGCCCCATCCTTTCTTGTGAAACACTGAGCATTTTTTGGGAAGCTGTTTTTATACCCAATCATGGCACCCACCTGTTCCCAATTAGCCTGCACACCTGTGGGATGTTCCAAATGAGTGTTTGATGAGCATTCCTCAACTGTATCAGTATTTATTGCCACCTTTCCCAACTTCTTTGTCACGTGTTGCTGGCATCAAATTCTAAAGTTAATGATTATTTGCAAAAAAAAAAAATGTTTATCAGTTTGAACATCAACTATGTTGTCTTTGTAGCATATTCAACTGAATATGGGTTGAAAATTATTTGCAAATTATTGTATTCCGTTTATATTTCCATCTAACACAATTTCCCAACTCATATGGAAACGGGGTTTGTATATATATATATATATATATATATATATATATGATATTAATTTAACATTAGACTATAGAAGTAAGGGAACTTGTCACACTTAAGAACAAATAGGCCACCCAAAGAGTGCTCTGGAGCACTTGTAGATTTTGTTCTTACCTACGAACAAATCCCAGCTAAGAAAACATTGGTGAATACAAAAATCTTCTTAAAAACTTTGTAAGTGGGCCTAAGAACAAAATGTGTTCTTAAGAACGGTTGCTGAAAGGGGCCCAATGTTCATAATGCTCGAAAAAAAAAAAAAAAAAAATGTCTTGTTGTTTTTTGTAGCAGGAGAAAGAAGCACCTCCTACTGAGTCCTTATTGGGCAGCGCTTGGCGTTCTCAGTCACATGGTTACTTTCGATATGATTTGCATGTTTATAAGGGAGCCTGGTCTGGGCGTGCCAAGACACCCAGACCTCTGCGGTCGATTCCAAGTAGATTGCGATGTAACACAGAAATGTGCTTGGACACTTTCATACATCTGATTTTTCATTGGCGTACGCCGTGTTCTGGATTGGATGGTACGTCCATATTTAGTAGGAAAGCCACACAACTCAGGCCTCAGGAAAGTCTGGGTGTCCCCACTAAGACATCTGACACACACAAGCGGAGGAAAGTCAATGAATGGATTATAATTATCAAACTAAGGTTTGCAACTTCTCATCTATCCTGCCATAATTTTATGATCTTGGTATCACACCTATGCGTTTAAATAATTATTTGATTTATGGCTCCAGGACTTAAAACTCAAGGTAGGACAGCACACAAAATAGGATTTAGTATGCAAAGCGATCAATTTCACTGGAAGGCTACATCTCCTGGCGAGAGGAGCCCTAAAAGCCTTAAACTGTTTTCACTTTTAAAAAACAATATCATCAATCAAGGCAGGTGGGAGGTTGTCAGGGGTTTGGAAATGCCCCACTTAGCCATCACATGGTGGTGATTATGGGGTTCATCACTGGTGAGGGGATGGGGTCCGGGGTTATGACACATAATGCATCGATTGTCTCACACACAGCGGCCCTGCAATTGATTAAGTCATCCTAAAACAACAACATAGATGGGCTGTTTTTGCCTTTACGTTGGCATTTTACACTATAAGCAAACATGACTGTTACGAAGTTGTGGCCAGAGTTACACAGAAGAACTATTAGAAAATAAATAATGATGAAACATCTGCAGAGAACAGCATCCGGAGCGTGTGAGATGAAGACAAACGAGAATTGCATTTTGAATGTTATTCCATGTTATATGCTCTAACCCAGGGGTGCTCACACTTTTTCTGCAGGCGAGCTACTTTTCAATTGATCAAGTCGTGGGGATCTACCTCATTCATATATATCATTTATATTTACTTATTTATGAAATATATGTTTTTGTTAATAAGTTAAAGGTGTTTAATGATAATGCAAGCATGTTTAACACATATAGTTAATATTGTAAATAAATTAAAGGTGTTTAATGATAATGCAATCATGTTTAACACATAGTTAATATTGTTAATAAATTAAAGGGGTTTAATGATAATACAAGAATGTTTAATACATATAGTTAATATTGTTAATAAATTAAAGGTGTTTAATGATAATGCAAGCATGTTTAATACATATAGTTAATATTATTAATAAGTTAAAGGTGTTTAAAGATAATACAAGCATGTTTAACACATATAGTTAATATTGTTAACAAGTTAAAGGTGTTTAATGATAATACAAGCATGTTTAACACATATAGTTAATATTGTTAATAAGTTAAAGGTGTTTAAAGATAATACAGGCATGTTTAACACATATAGATTCCTTTCTTTCATGAAGACAAGAATATAAGTTGGTGTATTACCTGATTCTGATGACTTGCATTGATAGGAATCAGACAGTGGTGCTAAAAACGTCCGCATTTTCGAATGGAGGAGAAAAAAGTCCTCCTTTATGTCCAATACCACATGAAAGTGGTTGGTTTTTGGCATCTTAATTTGTCCAGCTTCCGTACTCCTTTGTATACACTTTACAAGAAATACATTGTCGGCAAACTCCGTAGCTTGCTAGCTTGTGCATGCCAGCTTTCTGAGACTCGTTTTGTTGGCGCAACTGTGCAACTGTGCAGTCGGTCTTTGGAGTTTTGACGACAGGTACAGCGCCAGAGTCTGTTGAAATAAAGTGTTTCTCGCCTTCCAGTCGGTAATTTTAATGAGTCATCTCAGAAGACCATCGGGTGCCGTGAATGTCAATCAAGTGACGAAAGTGACGTCATAGTGAAGATTTATGATCGCTCATTTTTAGGACTATTTTTTTAATGCCTGGCTGGTGATCGACTGACACACCCTCCGAGATCGACCGGTAGCTCGCGATCGACGTAATGAGCACCCCTGCTCTAACCACTTCACAGCATTGAACAACAAAAGCAAAATATTGGATTTGCATCAAAATACGAATAATACACAAAATACAGCTAATTGTCCTGTAACTAGGGATGACACTCGAAACCGATTTTCCCGGTTGTTCGATAAGAAAAGAACCGAGTCCTCGGACTCGAATCCCTTTTTGAGAACCGGTACCCGTTATCCAGACCACTATAGTGAAGAAAAAGAGTTGGTTCTTTATTCGAATCCCGTCCCGACCAGAATTGGCCCGTGGGACATCACAAGAAATGACGTCACATAGCTCAGTCATTAGGCGCAGATAGCGAAAGCAGGAAAAACAATGGACCGGAAAAAGCGCTCCAAGGTGTAATAAAGTTCAAAACAAAAGGTATAATCCAATGAATAACTTTACTGAGAGATTTGAGCAGGGTACGGCGTGGCGCAGTGGAAGAGTGGCTGTGCGCAACCCGAGGGTCCCTGGTTCAATCCCCACTTAGTACCAACCTCGTCATGTCCGTTGTGTCCTGAGCAAGACACTTCATCCTTGCTCCTGATGGGTGTTGGTTAGCGCCTTGCATGGCAGCTCCCTCCATCAGTGTGTGAATGAGTGTGTGAATGGGTAAATGTGGAAGTAGTGTCAAAGCTCTTTGAGTACCTTGAAGGTAGAAAAGCGCTATACAAGTACAACCCATTTGTCATTTATTTAATTACAAACACATGACGAACACTTTTACGACCAACCGGAAACATAGCAACCAGGCTAGCAACGCACCTCCTTTACGACAGCTGTCGCAACGTTCTTACAGCAACCGCAGCACATACATACATATACAACATATATGACATCTCCCTTTTTTAACTTTAGTTTTTCTTGCCTTGTAAACAAAACAAAATCACACTGTATATGTGTTGTCTGTCTAATTATTAATAATGCAGACGAGGCGTGTTGGCTGAGTTCTTGACGTTTACTTTCACAGCGTGCTCATAACCTCATTCTTAGCTGCCGGGTGACGACATGCAACAACACTTTTCGGGGCTACCGCGCATGCTCGTTCCTCCCGTTGCATGCTGGGTAGTGTAGTTGTTATATTCCCTAGCTCATAACATCACATCTTTCCCCCTATAAAGAAATAATGTTAACTCAATAAAGTGTTTTTTTTTTTAGCTTTAACTTTTCATTTTTTAGCATTGTAACCACATTTGCAAAGAACTTTTCTCTTCATAGAATGTTCTTTTAATAAAGAATGAAAGTGCAAAAATGTCAAAGCATCATAACAAACAGTTATGTCAAATAGCTGCAGAAGTGCACTTTTTGGAGAGATGTATTATTTTAAGTTTTGTGCCCAAGGGACTGATTTTATTTAACACTATATCACTATTTATACACCTATAGTGATCACAGAGACAGGTTGTTTTTGTGTTACTGTATATATTTGTTTTTCTGAAAAATCCCATACTTTGGGTAACAACAGTCAATATTTATTTATTTTACTTTATTTTTTTAGGGGGTAACAGTCAATATTTATTTATTTATTAGATTTAATTTTTTTCTTATACAATAAAAGTGAGCTTTTGTTAAACCAAATATTGTGTGTTTTTTTTCCATATACAACAACCTATCTGGACTCGATAAGAGAATCGATAAGGAATCGGTCCGATAAGTTGATTTGATAATAGGCTCAAACTCGATAATTTCTTATCAAACATCATCCCTACATGTAACGCAAGTATATTACATAATCAAATATTGTCATATGCATGGTTGCTTGGTTGTAACACTCAACACTATAACATAACTGGCTCCCTGTGCGTTATCGAATCAATTTTAAACTCCTTTTATTTGTTTTTAAATGTCTAAACAACCTCGCGCCAACCTATCTCTCCGACCTCCTTCAGCCTTACTGCCCCACCCGATCCTTAAGATCAGCCGATCAGCTGCTGTTGACGGTCCCTGACACAAGGCTGAAGCTTAGAGGTGACAGAGCTTTCGCCGCTGCTGCTCCCAAGCTCTGGAACGACCTACCTCTGAGTATTAGACAAGCCTCCTCTCTTCCTGTTTTTAAATCTCTCTTAAAAACATACTTTTATTCCATGGCTTTTAACACTGAGTGATATCCATCCTGCAATGGCGCCCCATAATACACCTGCTGTGAACCTGTTTTTATGTTTTTATTTATTCTATTTTATTTATTTATTTTTTATCGTGTTTTGTTGTGTTTGCTCGGTACTCGTTTTATCTTTTAACCTGCCCATTGTACAGCACTTTGGCTACCCCTGTGGTAAATTTTAAATGTGCTTTATAAATAAAGTTGATTTGATTTGATTTGATAACGTAACATGACGCTATTACTAGGGATGGACACTGAATCCGGTACTTTTTTGGCACCGACCAAAAAGTATCAATTCACATGAAATACAGATTCCATGTTAAAACATGGAGGAGATATTTATAAAACAATCTTGCCTTCTTTCAAACTTGCTCCAAACTTTTATTTCTGTATTCTCAGCTGTTGCTTGCTAATGACAGTCACAACTATGGTACCAGGCTAGCCCTAAGAGGTGCTTTCACCCGTCTTAAACCCAAAACTGATGTTTTGAAAAAGACTGTAATGTATAGCGCAATCACTTACTGGAATCGACTTCCACAATATCTGCTATCAATCACCAGCATTGTGGGTTTTAAGAATAGACTAAGAGGAGAAGTATTGCGGAAAGAGATTATTCTAGATTGTACCTAATGCCATGACTGTTTTTATTGACTATTGACTATTTTATTGATTGTGGGACAAGCAGTAGAAAATGGATGGATTGTACTTTTTCGTCACTTATTGTTTGTCTTTGGTACTCTAATGTGTATATTTTAGGCCAATGGTTCTTTGTTTTATTTTTGCAAAAATATATATATCCATTTTTATATTGCTCTTTTTATCTTTGGTATGAACATTATTATGTAAACTCAAAGTTATTATTACTTTTTTTGTTTCTTTGTTGTTGCTATTTTTGTATTACAACATTTTATTATATGATCATGTTGTACTGCATTGTAATCTTTTGTTTTGTGATTGTGTGATGTTTTTTGCCTGGACCCCAGGAAGAATAGTCTCCACTGCGGTGTAGACTCATGGGGATCCTTAATAAACTAAACTAAACTAAGCTATTTGGAATTTGAGATTTTAGTGTTGTATTTTGCCTTAGTTACGTCAGTGGATATCTCCACATATGGTGGAAGTTTACCGGAAGAGCTTTGCACAGAAGGGGGCCCGCGACTAAAATGCACGTGTTATTTATGGATATAGAATAAAAACGTATATCTCACTGTCTTAATGAAAATAATTGATTGAAATGGTAGAATATGTATATTTATTGTAGAGTTGTTATTGATGACTTAGGCGCAATTCAAATACCCGTCTTCCACTCTTGTTTTTAAAGTTAAAAGTTAAAGTACCACTGATGGTGAAATTACTCTCTGCGTTTGACCCATCCCCTTGTTCCACCTCCTGGGAGGTAAGGGGAGCAGTGAGCAGCAGCGGTGGCCGCGCTTGGGAATCATTTTGGTGAATTAACCCCCAATTCCAACCCTTGATGCTGAGTGCCAAGCAGGGAGGTGGTGGGTCCCATTTTTATAGTCTTTGGTATGACTCGGCCGGGGTTTAAACTCACAACCTACCGCTCTTAGGGCGGACACACTAGCCACTAGGTCACTGAGCAGGTCTTTCCCTGGTTTTGCACTTTCACACCGATGAAAAGTCGTTCAAATTATCCGGCAGGTAAGGGAGAAGGGCAAAGTACTTCCTTTTAAGCAAAGTGAGCTCGCAGACCTCCCTCAAATTAATAAAAAAACAAATTAATAGTAAATTCTGCACCCATTTTTGATGCGCGTGTGACGTCAGTCTGTTGGACCACTCCAAAAGTTGCCATGCCTGTATATTTAACATTAAATAAACCATTCCTTGAGGCAGAGAAATGTACATGATCAATATCCTAATGAAGTAATAAAATTAGCTTTACCTTACAGTTGTGTAGATGTAATGTTCGATGACTCACCTGCTGATGGCATCCTATCATCAAAGGTGAAATGTGTCCTCTTCACTTTTTCCCAGGTGTAAACATATTATGATGTGGAACATGTTACATCCAAACATTTTGGTTTTAAAGTTAAAGTTAAAGTACCGTGTTTTTCGGACTATAAGTCACAGTTTTTTTCATAGTTTGGCCGGGGGTGCGACTTATACTCAGGAGCGACTTATGTGTGAAGTTATTAACACATTACCGTAAAATATCAAATAATATTATTTAGCTCATTCACGTAAGAGACTAGACGTATAATATTTCATGGGATTTAGCGATTAGGAGTGACAGATTGTTTGGTAAACATATAGCATGTTCTATATGTTATAGTTATTTGAATGACTCTTACCATAATATGTTACGTTAACATACCAGTTGGTTATTTATGCCTCATATAACGTACACTTATTCAGCCTGTTCACTATTCTTTATTTATTTTAAATTGCCTTTCAAATGTCTATTCTTGGTGTTGGGTTTTATCAAATAAATTTCCTCCAAAAATGCGACTTATACTCCAGTGCGACTTATATATGTTTTTTTCCTTCTTTATTATGCATTTTCGACAGGTGCGACTTATACTCCGGTGCGACTTATACTCCGAAAAATACGGTACCAATGATTGTCACACACACACTAGGTGTGGTGAAATGTGTCCTCTGCATTTGACCCATCCCCTTGTTCACCCCCTGGGAGGTGAGGGGAGCAGTGAGCAGCAGCGGTGCCGCAGTGGTGAGAAATCCAACTTCATCATCTCACAAGGAAAGCCTCTGATTGGCTCTCCTTCGTAATTAACTCCTGGCCCCCTTTCATATGTGCTCTGTTAAAGAACTGTGTTTGGGTACATTCCGAACTTGTCCCACCAAGACAAAATTTAATTAGATTAAGCTATTTTCTGTCAACATTTTCTTTCTGTTTTTATTCGTTGAGTAAAATGTCAGTTAATGTTCTTATCGTTTTAGTCAAGGTGCATTATGTTTTGATTCATTATCTTCTTATTTCCGTCAGGGGAAAATAGGTTGGTGACAATAACTAAGAAGAAAATTATTAGTCAACAAAATTAACAGTGGTTGTAACTGTATTATAAATAGGACTTTCAGTGTTAAGGTGTTAACCAGTGTTGGGACTAACTGTAACTGTAACGCCGTTAGTTTCGGCGGTAACTAGTAATCTAACGCGTTATTTTTTATATTCAGTAACTCAGTTACCGTTACTACATGATGCGTTACTGCGTTATTTTACGTTATTTTTCATGTAGTATCGGTTAGAAACAGAAGATCTGAGTGTGTTTTATTGCAGCGCTGCGGTGGAAAAGAAAAGACGTGCTTTGTGTGGGTGGGGGCGGGGGGGACTCCCATACCGCAGTTGAGAAGCGCAGGGGAGACGTTCCTCCAGGGCCTATGTACGTCTTCGGGGCTAACAACCTTCACTTTACCCGGCAGTGGGTCTTTACAGCTGAGGGTGAATGATGAGACCGGCGGTTTGTTGCAACTTTGTGACTTTATTGGACGCAGCCATCCACCAAGCTAGAGCACCTGCATGCACTCACTGTCGCCGCTTGCTCACCTCTCTCGCCCACTCACTCACTGACGTCACTCACCTCACATGCTGTCATATCTTAAAGGGCCACACACACACACACACACACACATACGCTACTCTCATAACAACTAACAAGACATCATGGCGAAGCCAGAAGTCGAGTTTTTTAACATGGAGACATTCTCAATACTTTTCTTTTGTCAAGCACAAAGACAATAACATTTTAGTTAAATGTAAGTTGTGTCTTGGATCAAAGATCTTATCTATTTAAAGTTAAAGTGCCATTATGTTGCAGCTATTCCAAATAGTTTTGTCAATTTGTTCTGGCCTGAAATAAATTGGCCCTTTGAAACATATATTTGTCTTTGTATGTTGTATGTAGACCACATTGCTTTTTGAGTTCAGTGATGCTAATGCATGTCAAGTTGATCAACACATTGTATTATTCTCCAGTGCAATAACAGTACTGAAATGAAGGCTAAAACGGCATTTATGGGAGCCTTAAAAAAAAAGGGGACAAAAAGAAGTAACTAAATAGTTACTTTTCACAGTAACACATTACTTTTTGGTGTAAGTAACTGAGTTAGTAACTGAGTTACTTTTGAAATAAAGTAACTAGTAACTGGAACTAGTTACTGGTTTTCAGTAACTAACCCAACACTGGTGTTAACGCATGTGATTAATAAAATCAAATTATCGCGTTACCATAAATGGAAGAAGATCAATCACAGTGTTTGTTTTGACCACCGAAGGGCAGCGCGCATTGCACAGAGGTGTGTATTTGGGATCTGCATAAGGTGCGATGAGGTGGCGGCTTGTCCAAGGTGTACCCCGCCTACCGCCCGAATGCAGGTGAGATAGGCTCCAGCACCCCCCGCAACCCCAAAAGGGACAAGCGGTAGAAAATGGATGGATGGATGGATAAGTTTAACATTTTAAATCAAACAATAGCAGCATTGCGGTGATATTTATAACACAATCTTGCCTCCCTTCATACTTCCTCCGCAATTTGCCAGATTTGTGGCGTTTTTCCAATAGGTGACGTTAATGGATATCTCCATATATGGCAGAGCTGGGCAAATTAAGGCCCGTTAAGCCTTTCAGTTTGGCCCGCCAGACATTCCCAAATATTTTTTTTTTAGATCTTTAAGATGGAAACTGTAGCCGCCATTATGATGTGCTGTGATGTTTTCAAATGACCGTAAGTCTTGAACTATAAAAAGTATTTCAATGGTTGGAATCTGCACTTTTGCATGATATACTAGTTACTATAATCTAAGTCACATTAGCTTAGACGAGGCACCAAGCAGTGTGGGTGGGGAGCGTTTCCACAGAGTGTTTGTGGGTGTCAGGGACAGACGCAGAAAAGAGATTTTTACAAGAAAGTTCTAAAGCTTAGTGATGTATCAGATTGTAGGTGGGTTTATTTTTTTACCCTTTGCGTTCATATTTTACTGTGTTTGTTGCATTTCGCTTGATTGTAAAATATGTCCATCGAGTGGGGGTGTGACATTCATATGTTGTCAATATTCAATCAATGTTTTTTTATATAGCCCTGAATACCCCCCAGAGCGACCGGTGCAATGGACGTCGAGTGGATCTAGCATAATATTGTGAGAGTCCAGTCCATAGTGGGGCCAGCAGGAGACCATCCCGAGCGGAGACAGGTCAGCAGCACAGAGATGTCCCCAACCGATGCACAGGCGAGCGGTTCACCCCAGGTCCCGACTTTGGGATTCAGTGTTTTATCGTTCATAGTTAATATTGTAAATCCCACATACTTCATTTCCATGTACATTCCAGGTGTCTCATTCAGTAAAAAAAAAAAATTAAATTCCATTTAAATGTTTTAAGGCGGTCTGTCATAACGTTTTTAGCATTCAATCAGACATTATTGTGAGGTTTTGTATTAGTGTTCCTAAAAATAGATATACCGGCCCCCAGACACATTGTTTTCCTCTTAAAGGGGAACATTATCACCAGACCTATGTAAGCGTCAATATGTACCTTGATGTTGCAGAAAAAAGACCATATATTTATTTAACCGATTTCCGAACTCTAAATGGGTGAATTTTGGCGAATTAAACGCCTTTCTATTATTCGCTCTCGGAGCGATGACGTCACAACAGGAAGCAATCCGCCATTTTCTCAAACACATTACAAACACCGAGTCAAATCAGCTCTATTATTTTCCGTTTTTTCCGACTGTTTTCCGTACCATGGAGACATCATGCCTCATCGGTGTGCTGTCGGAGGGTGTAACAACACGAACAGGGACGGATTCAAGTTGCACCAGTGGCCCAAAGATGCAAAAGTGGCAAGAAATTGGACGTTTGTTCCGCACACTTTACCGACGAAAGCTATGCTACGACAGAGATGGCAAGAATGTGTGGATATCCTGCGACACTCAAAGCAGATGCATTTCCAACGATAAAGTCAAAGAAATATGCCGCCAGACCCCCAGGAAAAGAGAGCGGATGAGGGTATGTCTACAGAATATATTAATTGATGAAAACTGGGCTGTCTGCACTCTCAAAGTGCATGTTGTTGTCAAATGTATTTCATATGCTGTAAACCTAGTTTATTGTTGTTAGTTTCCTTTAATGCCAAACAAACACATACCAATCGTTGGTTAGAAGGCGATCGCTGAATTTGTCCTCGCTTTCTCCCGTGTCGCTGGCTGTCGTGTCGTTTTCGTCGGTTTCGCTTGCATACGGTTCAAACCGATATAGCTCAATAGCTTCAGTTTCTTCTTCAATTTCGTTTTCGCTACCTGCCTCCACACTACAACCATCCGTTTCAATACATGCGTAATCTGTTGAATCGCTTAAACTGCTGAAATCCGAGTCTGAATCCGAGCTAATGTCACTATAAACTTGCTGTTCTATCCGCCATGTTTGTTTGTATCGGCATCACTATGTGACGTCACAGGAAAATGGACGGGTGTATATAACGATGGTTAAAATCAGGCACTTTGAAGCTTTTTTTAGGGATATTGCGTGATGGGTAAAATTTTGAAAAAAACTTCGAAAAATAAAATAAGCCACTGGGAACTGATTTTTAATGGTTTTAACCCTTCTGAAATTGTGATAATGTTCCCCTTTAATTTGGCCACCCAAGTCAAAATAATTGCCCAGGCCTGATATATGGTAGCGTTCTACCCAAAGAGCTTTGTGCGAGTCTGCCATTATAGTCAATAAGCGCCTTCTTTTTCTCTATCCTCTTGTTGTGGGGCGGACTGGCCCACACATGCACCCTCCGCTGTTGCGATTTCAAATACAAAATATTGTATACCTCCAACTTTCCCGGTAAGGTCTATTCAGGTGTACTGGAGAGGAGGCTACGCCGGATAGTCGAACCTCGGATTCAGGAGGAACAGTGTGGTTTTCGTCCTGGTCGTGGAACTGTGGACCAGCTCTATACTCTCGGCAGGGTCCTTGAGGGTGCATGGGAGTTTGCCCAACCAGTCTACATGTGCTTTGTGGACTTGGAGAAGGCATTCGACCGTGTCCCTCGGGAAGTCCTGTGGGGAGTGCTCAGAGAGTATGGGGTTTCGGACTGTCTGATTGTGGCGGTCCGCTCCCTGTATGATCAGTGTCAGAGCTTGGTTCGCATTGCCGGCAGTAAGTCGGACACGTTTCCGGTGAGGGTTGGACTCCGCCAAGGCTGCCCTTTGTCACCGATTCTGTTCATAACTTTTATGGACAGAATTTCTAGGCGCAGTCAAGGCGTTGAGGGGATCCGGTTTGGTGGCTGCAGGATTAGGTCTCTGCTTTTTGCAGATGATTTGGTCCTGATGGCTTCATCTGGCCAGGATCTTCAGCTCTCACTGGATCGGTTCGCAGCTGAGTGTGAAGCGACTGGGATGAGAATCAGCACCTCCAAGTCCGAGTCCATGGTTCTCGCCCGGAAAAGGGTGGAGTGCCATCTCCGGGTTGGGGAGGAGATCTTGCCCCAAGTGGAGGAGTTCAAGTACCTCGGAGTCTTGTTCACGAGTGAGGGAAGAGTGGATCGTGAGATCGACAGGCGGATCGGTGCGGCGTCTTCAGTAATGCGGACGCTGTATCGATCCGTTGTGGTGAAGAAGGAGCTGAGCCGGAAGGCAAAGCTCTCAATTTACCGGTCGATCTACGTTCCCATCCTCACCTATGGTCATGAGCTTTGGGTTATGACCGAAAGGACAAGATCACGGGTACAAGCGGCCGAAATGAGTTTCCTCCGCCGGGTGGCGGGGCTCTCCCTTAGAGATAGGGTGAGAAGCTCTGTCATCCGGGGGGAGCTCAAAGTAAAGCCGCTGCTCCTCCGCATCGAGAGGAGCCAGATGAGGTGGTTCGGGCATCTGGTCAGGATGCCACCCGAGCGCCTCCCTAAGGTGTTTAGGGCATGTCCGACCGATAGGAGGCCACGAGGAAGACCCAGGACACGTTGGGAAGACTATGTCTCCCGGCTGGCCTGGGAACGCCTCGGGATCCCCCGGGAGGAGCTGGACGAAGTGGCTGGGGAGAGGGAAGTCTGGGCTTCCCTGCTTAGGCTGCTGCCCCCGCGACCCGACCTCGGATAAGCGGAAGAAGATGGATGGATGGACCTCCAACTTCTGTTGCTGCGATGCACCCAATTATAAAGACTGACATCGAGAAATCTGGAAAGAGAAATGTCTTGTTTGTGAATTGTCATTTCACCATTCGGGTATTATGTGTCTGTCGGCCTGGCAAACAAATATCACCTCATTACCTGTGTATATGTAGACATTGTACAGGTTTGAAATGGATTTACACCGCTTCATATTGGTGTCCAGATGAGACATAGCCCATAATGGTTTACATGCCTGCAGAAAGAGAAACAAGTCAACATGATAAATGAGCACAGGATGACCTGGGAGTGTGTTCATATTGTCTCTGCCTATTGGATGTGTGTCTGCGCATGTGTTTCTCTGCCACCGGTAGCCATCAGTGGGTGATCAGTGAACCAGATGTACATGATTTATGGAGTAAGAGAAGCAGCAGCAGCAGAAAGGCCTCCAATGTGTTAAACATTATTAGCCACAGATGCAGCAACGTTTGCGCCCAGCAGCGCGCTCCCTGACAACAGGACTGTGACGCTCCCTTTCATCCCCGACTGGGGCACAAGTCTTTATGTGATGAAGTTGGATGTTTCATCAGACTTCAAATAGCAGCTCACCCTGCGCTGACCTTGCAGGTTCAACGGTATCCTCAAGCTGGGTGTTTTGTTGCCAGATGTGTTGTGCTTCGCGCAAATATGGCGCAAAGCCCTTTAAAGGGGAACATTATCACAATTTCAGAAGGGTTAAAACCATTAAAAATCAGTTCCCAGTGGCTTATTTTATTTTTCGAAGTTTTTTTTCAAAATTTTACTCATCACGCAATATCCCTAAAAAAAGCTTCAAAGTGCCTGATTTTAACCATCGTTATAAACACCCGTCCATTTTCCCCCACACCCAATGCGCTTCACAATGTGAAAACCATAATCTACATTTTTAAGCTTAATTTAAACCAGTCTAGGTGGCACTAGGCGCAATGACACAACGGCAGTGACTAGGATGGCAGAAGCTGGATTCGAACCAGGAACCCTCAAGTTGCTGGCTGTCTACCATCTGAGCCATGCCACACATTAATTTATAAAACTACTGTAGTTGTTTGTACTACCGTATTTTTCGGAGTATAAGTCGCACCGGAGTATAAGTCGCACCTGCCGAAAATGCATAATAAAGAAGGAAAAAAACATATATAAGTCGCACTGGAGCCCGGCCAAACTATGAAAAAAACTGCGACTTATAGTCCGAAAAACATGGTACATATTGTATTTAAAATCACAATTTCAGAAGGGTTAAAACCATTAAAAATCAGTTCCCAGTGGCTTATTTTATTTTTCGAAATTTTTTCAAAATTTTACCCATCACGCAATATCCCTAAAAAAAGCTTCAAAGTGCTTGATTTTAACCATCGTTGTATACACCCGTCCATTTTCCTGTGACGTCACACAGTGATGCCAACTCAAACAAACATGGCGCATAGAACAGCAAGCTATAGCGACATTAGCTCGGATTCAGACTCGGATTTCAGCGGCTTAAGCGATTCAACAAATTACGCATGTATTGAAACGGATGGTTGTAGTGTGGAGGCAGGTAGCGAAAACGAAATTGAAGAAGAAACTGAAGCTATTGAGCCATATCGGTTTGAACCGTATGCAAGCGAAACCGACGAAACCGACACGACAGCCAGCGACACGGAAGAAAGCGAGGACGAATTCGGCGATCGCCTTCTAACCAACGATTGGTATGTGTTTGTTTGGCATTAAAGGAAACTAACAACTATGAACTAAGTTTACAGCATATGAAATACATTTGGCAACAACATGCACTTTGAGAGTGCAGACAGCCCAATTTTCATCAATTAATATATTCTGTAGACATACCCTCATCCGCTCTCTTTTCCTGAAAGCTGATCCGTCCAGTTTTGGAGTTGATGTCAGCAGGCCAGGGAAGCTAGGGTTAATCTCTGTCGTAGCATAGCTTTCGTCGGTAAAGTGTGCGGAACAAACGTCCAATTTCTTGCCACTTTTGCATCTTTGGGCCACTGGTGCAACTTGAATCCGTCCCTGTTCGTGTTGTTACACCCTCCGACAACACACCGACGAGGCATGATGTCTCCAAGGTACGGAAAACAGTCGAAAAAACGGAAAATAACAGAGCTGATTTGACTCGGTGTTTGTAATGTGTTTGAGAAAATGGCGGATTGCTTCCCGATGTGACGTCATCACTCCAAGAGCGAATAATAGAAAGGCGTTTAATTCGCCAAAATTCACCCATTTAGAGTTTGGAAATCGGTTAAAAAAATATATGGTCTTTTTTCTGCAACATCAAGGTATATATCGACGCTTACATAGGTCTGGTGATAATGTTCGCCTTTAGGAATAATACAGCAGTTCGAAGGTTTTCCTTTCCAAAAAAGTCTGACAAAAACCGAATCGAATGAAAACCAAATAAAACGTTCCGTAAGAAATAACGTGAATCCAACAAGGGGTGAAACAATTCTTCAATGACAGGAATAATTGCGTAATTTTCCTTGCCTCGAGCAGGTGTTAATTTAATGGTATAGCTAAAAGCATGACAACTTTTAATTTGGTCCAATGTGCTTATGTCACCTACGCAGAGGAAGGTGCAGTGTTTAATTGAGCCGTAAATATATAAACAAATTAGATTTGCTGCCTCCGGTTTGCCCTTGGTCATAAACAAATTCTAAATGAAATGGTAACTCTGCTTAACAATACACTTCATACACATCTGCTTTGTCAGAGGTCCGTTCTTCCAATTTGACCACTTTTCATCTTTTTTGGCAAGTACAGCGAAAGAGGAGAGTGTTAATCGAATACAAGTGTTCACAAAAGACCAACATACAAACCCTGTTTCCATATGAGTTGGGAAATTGTGTTAGATGTAAATATAAACTGAATACAATGATTTGCAAATCCTTTTCAACCCATATTCAATTGAATGCACTACAAAGACAAGATATTTGATGTTCAAATTAATGAACTTTTTTTTTTTTTTTTTTGCAAATAATAATTAACTTAGAATTTCATGGCTGCAACACGTGCCAAAGTAGTTGGGAAAGGGCATGTTCACCACTGTGTTACATCACCTTTTCTTTTAACAACACTCAATAAACGATTGGGAACTGAGGAAAGTAATTGTTGAAGCTTTGAAAGTGGAATTATTTCCCATTCTTGTTTTATGTAGAGCTTCAGTCGTTCAACAGTCCGGGGTCTCCGCTGTCGTATTTTACGCTTCATAATGCACCACACATTTTCAATGGGAGACAGGTCTGGACTGCAGACGGGTCAGGAAAGTACCCGCACTCTTTTTTTACGAAGCCACGCTGTTGTAACACGTGCTGAATGTGGCTTAGCATTGTCTTGCTGAAATAAGCAGACGGCACTTAGATGGCAGCATATGTTGTTCCAAAACTTGTATGTACCTTTCAGCATGCCTTGGGCACTAATGCACCCCCATACCATCACAGATGCTGGCTTTTGAACTTTGCGTCGATAACAGTCTGGATGGTTCGCTTCCCCTTTGGTCCGGATGACACAATGTCGAATATTTCCAAAAACAATTTGAAATGTGGACTCGTCAGACCACAGAACACTTTTCCACTTTGCATGAGTCCATCTTAGATGATCTCGGGCCCAGAGAAGCCGGCGGCGTTTCTGGATGTTGTTGATAAATGGCTTTCGCTTTGCATAGTAGAGCTTTAACTTGCACTTACAGATGTAGCGACAAACTGTATTTAGTGACAGTGGTTTTCTGAAGTGTTCCTGAGCCCATGTGGTGATATCCTTTAGAGATTGATGTTGATTTTTGATACAGTGCCGTCTGAGGGATCGAAGGTCACGGTCATTCAATGTTGGTTTCCGGCCATGCCGCTTACGTGGAGTGATTTCTCCAGATCCTCTGAACCTTTTGATGATATTATGGACCGTAGATGTTGAAATCCCAAAATTTCTTGCAATTGCACTTTGAGAAAGGTTTTTCTTAAACTGTTTGACTATTTGCTCACGCAGTTGTGGACAAAGGGGTGTACCTCGCCTCATCCTTTCTTGTGAAACACTGAGCATTTTTTGGGAAGCTGTTTTTATACCCAATCATGGCACCCACCTGTTTCCAATTAGCCTGCACACCTGTGGGATATTCCAAATAAGTGTTTGATGAGCATTCCTCAACTTTATCAGTATTTATTGCCACCTTTCCCAACTTCTTTGTCACGTGTTGCTGGCATCAAATTCTAAAGTTAAGGATTATTTGCAAAAAAAAAAAAGATTATCAGTTTGAACATCAAACATGTTGTCTTTGTAGCATATTCAACTGATTATGGGTTGAAAATGATTTGCAAATCATTGTATTCCGTTTATATTTACATCTAACACAATTTCCCAACTCATATGGAAACGGGGTTTGTATTTGCCAGGTGAGAAAGAGCGGAGCGCTGCCTCCACAAAGCTAGGGAGTGTGCAAATGTGCATTAATGATCATCACCGAACTTTGCGTGCACTAAACCTCCAAAAGTAAATTTTGCCTATCGTTCACAATCATTAACAAATACATGATGACGAATGTATTTTTTTTATGCATTCTAACTTTTAAATAAACGTAAACTAAAGTCCGCTTACAGCGTAGTGAATGGAAGCTCCTCTATTTCGCCCATAAAATCCAATAAATAACCATCCAAAACCAGCCAACAATACTCCATTTACAATTTGTAATTTGAATAATAACCAAGCATTAGTGATATTATTATTATAAGCGCTAACGCAAAAAAACTATTTATAGCAGTGCTGTGATCACAAGCCTGTGTACAATTTCGACATGATCGACTGGCGAGATGTTTCCTCGATTCCTTGTTCCCTGAAGTTTCTCCTAGATCATAAACAATGCCTCTCACCTGGACAGAAGAAGTCTGAGTAGGTATTCCGTCAAGTTGGTACATTTTGATAGCCATTTAAGACCCCGAGAATGACACAAAGAGATGCTTGGTCCCCCCGACCACATTTCTTTGCGAGGTTATGGTCATTCCTAAATGGGAAGATCCTGGCAGTCGACATTCTAATGACAGCAGCCCTTGTACAGTAAGTGATGTTTTATTATGTTTGGTGGCTCTAATAAAGTCTGCAGTGAGTAATAATCAGTGATGAAGAAAAGACGTCATGATGCGTTTTTGAAATTAATGCGCCGCGTATGATTAAAATGAGCAAAATACGTAAATATTCAATGTTGTTGTAAATGTCCTTGTTACTACATTACATATAGAGTTGTTTGGATGTGTTTTTAAGGGCTTTAAAGGCAGAATAGAGCAGCTCCAATAGGTTCTATTGTAAGCAGATTTTTGATCGCATTTATTTGTGTGGAGGGAGATGTGGCCAGCGCTGCCTGCAGGAGCAAAGGTCACCGCCTCTATTCATGGTGCTGAGGACAGAGCACCATCAGACGGGGGCGTTGCAGTGCTGACGGCGAGACACAGCTGGCAGGTGATTAGATTTCACAGGTGGTACGTGTTAATCTAATCATCTGTTGTTTTTAACAGTAAGCGGCCGGGAGCAGGAGGGAAGAGAGGATACGGACGTGGCTGAAAAGTCGCGTCCTGCTGGAGAGAGAACTTTGTTAAAACAATTGATTATTAAAACCTTGTTAAAACCTGCACGCTTGGCTCCGGTGCTGTGTCTAACAGTGGAACTGCGGGGGAGCACTTTCACAATTTGATATTTAGAATGCAAAAAAAAATAACATCCATTGTCATGTCTTTCATATTGATTGTAAACGATAAGCAAAATTCCAAAAAAAAGTGCAGTTCCCCTTTAAGCTGTTTATATGTTACCACTCAGTACCTGCAACATTTGCATCTTGCCAAGCAGTGATTTTCTCTGATTTTAGACGGTAAAGCTTTTTTTTTAGCGGGCATTGAGGTACAGTCATCACTTATCATTCCCCATCCCCTCCAAGTCAGACATAAACCTGTGTTGCAGTGCACGATACTCAGTTTTTTTACAGGATTTAGCAACGTTGCGATTGCGCCACTTACTGTAAATTCAACCAATCCCTTCAAATCATGCGCGGCCTCGCAACGTTCTTGCAATTTCCCCGCATTTTTGCATCAATATTTTTGCCAATCAAATTTGTCCCAGCATCGGCCCACATCTTCACTTCCTTGTTTATTCATTCATGCATTCAGCATAAATGATTTACAACTGTTTTGATTTTTTCTCGTGTCAAGGCTGAGATAAAGATAATTTGAGTATTTTCCTTTCAGTAATACACATGTACTGGCCCACAGAAGCACAAATAAACTATTATTAGTCACATTGAGATCCTCTCCCTGAAATCTAATAATCCGGTTAGGAATCTGGGGGTTAGGATAGACTCAGATTTAAACTTTAACAGCCACATTAAGTCAATAAATTAGCACTTTTCTACCACTTGAAAACATGCCAAAACAGTGATTTTGTCTCCAGCAGGTTTTACTACTGTAATGGCTTTCTCACTGGGCTCTCTAAACAAGCTGTAAAGCAGCTGAAGAACATTCAAAAGGATGCTGCTCGAGTCCTGACTAGAACCAGGAAATACGATTATATTTGTCCAATACTTAGGGAGTTGTCTCATGCTGGTGCCCAAAGTCAGGACCATACACGGTGAAGCTGAGATTACGTTTTATGCTCCTAAAATCTGGAATAGTCTTCCAGAAGATGTGAGACAGGACTCAACTTTGGCAATGCTCAAATCCAGGCTGAAAACACTTTTTTGTGTATATGACAAACAAGATACTGTGCATATGACAGCTCAATGTATTTTATCTACACGTTTTGATTTTATTTTGAATATGTTTGTTTTTATGATGGTTTCATTTTCTGATTTGAATTTGAATGGTTAGTTTATATTTTCATTTATGCATTCTTGTAATGTTTTGTAAAATAATTTGAATTGCCTTTTGTATGGATTTTGCTCTATAAATAAACTTACCTTGGCTTGCCCATGCCTACTTTGTTGTGATGAAAAAAGCCTATTTTGGAAATGTTTTGTGCCATTTTGGTAACATTCTTGTTCATTATGTTTTCTTCAGTAAAGTTCCCAATTATGGGTCCAGAGGTAAAATCACAACAATGTAATGCAACGTTCACGTTCTCACACAATTGAATTTTTTTACAAACACCTAAAAAATCCTGCAATTTCCACTTTTCAAACCTAAATATTAAATCTAAATGTGAGCACTAAATCTCTCACCAAGTGTAAAGATGAATGTTTTTAGGATGCCAATATTCCACCATTTTGACGGCTCGCATATGCAGACAGTCCTACACCTTTCTTACTGTGGAAGAAGGAAACATGACTGATGCTTATAGACAAATAATGCCAATAAAGTTGCATGCACTTAAACAATTGTTTGCTCCAATTGTGTGAGTGTGCATGGTGTGTTGCATAAGACAAACACCTGACGCTATACTTTGACAATGAATGGAAATTATTCTTACACTAAGGCAGTGGTTCTCAACCTTTTTTCAGTGATGTACCCCCAGTGAACATTTTTTTAATTCAAGTACCGTATTTTCCGCACTATAAGGCGCACCTAAAAACCACAAATTTTCTCAAAAGCTGACAGTGCGCCTTATAACCCGGTGCGCTTTATATATGGATAAATATTAAGATTCATTTTCATAAAGTTTAGGTCTCGCAACTACGGTAAACAGCCGCCATCTTTTTTCCCCGTAGAAGAAGCGCGCGGTGCATGCTGGGATATGTGACGTTTCATTTCCATTTGTGTGTTTATGTAAAGACCCCAAAATGGCTCCTATTAAGTGTGTTGTCTGTCTAATTATAAATAATGCAGACGAGGCGTGTTAACTGAGTTCTCAACGTTTACTCACAGCGTGCTAACTGCCAGCATACAACGCTTCTCAGGGCTACCGCGCATGCTCGTAACTATCGTTGCATGCTGGGTAGTGTAGTTGTTATATTTGCTAGCTCATAACAGCACATTGAGAGACACGCTTACGCGTTTAATTCAATACTCGCCGTCATTCCGGGTGGATTGACAAAAGACCTCCAGCCGCTAGATATTGGTGTCAACAGGGCATTCGAAGCTAGACTGCTAACTGCGTGGGAACAATGGATGACAGAAGGCGAACACACCTTCACTAAGACGAGGAGGCAGCGCCAGACGACGCCAACATCTGCCAGTGGATCGTAAATTTGCCCAACTTTTCACTTCGGACACCGAAGACGAAGGATTTACGAATGAAGAATAACTTCAGAAAGTGAGCGCTATGTTTATTTTGTGTGTTGTGACATTAACGTTCGAGCAACATTATGTTGCTATTGCTCTGCACTATTTTGAATTTTACTATGTTTGTGATTGCACATTTGCGTACATTTTGGGAGTGAACAGAGTTGTTAGAACGCTGGTTTTTAATATATTATTAAAGTTTGACTGACCTATCTGACTGTTTTTTTGACATTCCCTTTAGCGCAGCGTAGGCGCGGCTTATAGTCCGGGGCGGCTTATTGGTGGACAAAGTTATGAAATATGCCATTCATTGAAGGTGCGGCTAATAATCCGGTGCGCCTTATAGTGCGGAAAATACGGTACCCCCAAATCAGAGCAAAGCATTTTTGGTTGAAAAAAAGAGATAAAGGAGTAAAATACAGCACGATGTCATCAGTTTCTGATTTATTAAATTGTATAACAGTGCAAAATATTGCTCATTTGTTGTGGTCTTTCTTGAACTATTTGGAAAAAAAGATATACAAATAACAAAAAACTTATTGAAAAATAAACAAGTGATTCAATTATAAATAAAGATTTCTACACATAGAAATAATCATCAACTTAAAGTGCCCTCTTTGGGGATTGTAATAGAGATCGATCTGGATTCATTAATTCTAATCATTGCTTCAAAAAAAAAAGAAATCTTTAACATGAATATTTATGGAACATGTCCACAAAAAATCTAGCTGTCAACACTGAATATTGCATTGTTGCATTTCTTTTCACAGTTCTTTTTGACAGACATTAAAAAAAAATCTCACATACCCCTTGGCATACCTTCAAGTACCCCAAGGGGTACGTGTACCCCCATTTGAGAACCACTGCACTAAGGCATGCAGTGTGCATGAATACACCTATTTCTATGTGTATGTGTCTTTTATCATTTCAGAGATTGTGTCACATATGAACAGTGCTATCGCTGTAAACAACGCGGTCACTGTCACATACGTTTGATGCTGCAACCAGCTGACTGAACCGCTTTCTTTAGATCGGTTCTAAAGAATGTGTCATGATCCGTGGCCGGATCATGTTTTGTTTAGTTATGTTCTGTTAGTTTTGGACTCCCTAAGTTCCTGTTTTGTGCACCTCTGGGTTTGTTTTGGTTTCCATGGGGATTAATTGGGTTCACATGCCTCTGGATTGTGGTCGGCAGGCTCACCTGCTGTCGACCACTAATCAGAGAGCTATTTATTCACGTTGCTCGTCACACTGGGTCTGGCTTCATTGTTTGCTCCACGCAACAAGTTACGTTTGGTTATTCCTGTGATTCTTGACTCTTGTTCCTGCGCTAAGCTTCGCCATAGCTTCCCATGCTATCGGCCCGCTTTTCTGTGTATTCTGGTTTTCTTGACTGATTCATGGAAAATAAACCATCTCCTACCTCACGCTGTCGTCCGGAGTTGTCCGTCTGCCTCTGAAACACGTGACAGAATGTGTCTCAATTGTGAGCAAAATGGTAAAAACATGGTCATAGTTTGTGTGAAGTCATCATTTTGGTCAGAGGTTCAGATCCGGCACATGCCGATATGCGCCTTTTAATATGCTTATTTTCCATCTTCCTGCTCCTCGCAGCACGACATGTAGCCCAGACACGCAATTTGAAAGGAAGTAAGAGGAAGGAAAGATGACTTTAGCCCACAATTAAGACGTATTCTTTAGAACGGATTCAAAGTGATTCTGTCAGCTGGCTGCTGCTTGCATCAAACTTCTATGACAGTCATCGCGTTGTTTACAGCGATAGCACAGTTCATATGTGACACAATCATGAAGTAAGAAATGATGAAAGACACATGCAAATAGAAATACCGTATTTTCCGCACTATAAGGCGCACCGGATTATTAGCCGCACCTTCAATGAATGGCATATTTCATAACTTTGTCCACCAATAAGCCGCCCCGGACTATAAGCCGCGCCTACGCTGCGCTAAAGGGAATGTCAAAAAAACAGTCAGATAGGTCAGTCAAACTTTAATAATATATTAAAAACCAGCGTTCTAACAACTCTGTCCCAAAATGTACGCAAATGTGCAATCACAAACATAGTAAAATTCAAAATAGTGCAGAGCAATAGCAACATAATGTTGCTCGAACGTTAATGTCACAACACACAAAATAAACATAGCGCTCACTTTCTGAAGTTATTCTTCATTCATAAATCCCTCGAATTTTTCTCCTTCGTTGTCCGAATTGAAAAGTTGGGCGAATGTCGTCTGGCGCTGCCTCCCTGTCTTAGTGAAGGTGTGTTCGCCTTCGGTCATCCATTGTTCCCACGCAGTTAGCAGTCTAGCTTCGAATGCCCTGTTGACACCAATATCTAGCGGCTGGAGGTCTTTTGTCAATCCACCCGGAATGACGGCGAGTATTGAAGTAAGCGCGTAAGCGTGTCTCTCAATGTGCTGTTATGAGCTAGCAAAT
The DNA here is from genome assembly GCF_033978685.3 of Nerophis lumbriciformis. Taxonomy (NCBI): domain Eukaryota; kingdom Metazoa; phylum Chordata; class Actinopteri; order Syngnathiformes; family Syngnathidae; genus Nerophis; species Nerophis lumbriciformis. Next base: position 28,368,758 of record NC_084578.2, read on the forward strand.
ATAACAACTACACTACCCAGCATGCAACGATAGTGACGAGCATGCGCGGTAGCCCTGAGAAGCGTTGTTGTATGCTGGCAGTTAGAATGTGGTTATGAGCACGCTGTGAGTAAACGTTGAGAACTCAGTTAACACGCCTCGTCTGCATTATTTATAATTAGACAGACAACACACTTAATAGGAGCCATTTTGGGGTCTTTACATAAACACACAAATGGAAATGAAACGTCACATATCCCAGCATGCACCGCGTGCTTCTTCTTCTTCCGGGGCGGGTGGTTGCTTACAGTAGAAGAAGAAGCGCTTCCTGTTCTATGGGGGCGGGTGCTTACCTTGGCGGTTGCTTGCGTAGAAGAAGAAGCGCTTCCTGTTCTACCGGGAAAAAAGATGGCGGCTGTTTACCGAAGTTGCGAGATCGAAACTTTATGAAAATGAATCGTAATATTAATCCATATATAAAGCGCACCGGGTTAAAAGCCGCACTGTCAGCTTTTGAGTAAATTTGTGGTTTTTAGGTGCGGCTAATAGTGCGGAAAATACGGTAGGTGTATTCATGCACACTGCATGCATCAGTGTTACAATCAATTCCATTCATTGTAAAGCGCGGAAGTGCAGCGTCAGGTGTTTGAGTGTCTAATGGTCTTATGCAACACACCATGCACACTCACATGTTTGGAGCTAACATTTTTGAAAAAAATATGCAACTTTATTGGCTTTATTTGTCAATAAGCATTGGTCATGTTTCCGTCAGAAAGGTGTAGGACAGGGGTCGGCAACCTTTACCAGTCAAAGAGCCATTTTGACCGGTTTCACAAATGATAGAAAACAATGGGAGCCGCAAACATTTTTGAAATTTTAAATGAAATAACACTGCATACAAAGTTTTTTTTTTTGCTTTGTGCTATGTATAAACCAGGGGTCTCAGACACGATACCCACACCTTTATATGGAATTTTTAAGCTAGTGCAGCACGCGGGTTTTGAATGAATAGCGGTTGTCAGCGTCATGCGTGCCGTGATGGTACAGCGTATAGCGCCCACTACAATCAGCGTGCCTGATCAGCCACATGTTGAATGGGGCTCCCGATATCTCTCGTAGGTGACAGCAAGGCATACTTGCTCTACAACCACACAGGTTACACTGACGGTTGCGGTATAAAAAAAACTTTAACACTCTTACTAATAATGCGCCACACTGTGAACCCACACCAAACAAGAATGACAAACACATTTCGGGAGAACATCTGCACCGTAACACAACATAAACACAACAGGACAAATACCCAGAATCCCATGCAGCCCTAACTCTTCCGGGCTACATTATACACCAAACCCCGCCTACCTCAACCGACGCACATAGGGTGGGGTGGGGGGGTTGATGTGTGAGGGAGCAGGGTTGGGGTGGGGGCGGGGTTTGGTGGTAGCAGGGGTGTATAATGTAGCCCGGAAGAGTCAGGGCTGCATGGGATTCTGGGTGTTTGTCCTGTTGTGTTTATGTTGTGTTAAGGTGCAGATGTTCTCCCGAAATGTGTTTGTCATTCTTGTTTGGTTTTGGTTCAAAGTGTGGCGCATTATTAGTAAGAGTCTTAAAGTTGTTTTATATGGTCACCGTCAGTGTAACCTGTGTGGCTGTTGACCAAGTATGCCTTGCTGTCACGTATGTGTGCAAGCAGAAGATGTATATTGTATAACAAGTGTTTGGCTGGCACGTTGTTAATACAGACTGTAGAGGGCGCCAAATGTTGTACCATCATGGCACGCCCTTATTATAGCCGTATGGGTGAAAATCGGTGAATATTAATCCCGGGAGTTTTCTGCGAGAGGCACTGAAATCCGGAAGTCTCACGGTAAAATTGGGGGGTTCAGCAAGTAAGCTGCTGAGCCGCATCAGAGTGATCAAAGAGCCGCATGCGGCTCCGGAGCCGCGGGTTGCCGACCCCTGGTGTAGGAGTGTCTGCCATAGATATCTTATATAGTGATGCCGCATTGACCACTACTGCCTATTGCCGCTAACGAGCCGTAGGGCCGCCATCTTGAACCAGTATACATGTCCATCTAGTGACAGGATCAATTAAGTGTCAGCACATTTATTCCAGCATAACTTTCTCAATACTTCATTGATTTTCATGTGGAGGGTTTTAACGCAAACTTCATACATGTAGCAATGATACAGTGCAAATTAATTGTCGTATTTTACTATTCACAGTGGGATTAACAATAATACAATATTCAGACGAGACTGTAGACAGGTATTTTGCAACACTTTAAATACTATATAAACTCTTAGTGGTACTCATTGGGCTAAATCTGGTACATTGTGTACTAATTTCGGGTCATCTCATGTGTGCTGGTAAAACAAAGGTCCTTGAATATATATATATATATATATATATATATATATATATATATATATATATATATATATATATATATATATACAGTACAGGCCAAACGTTTGTACCCTCATTCAATGCGTTTTCTTTATTTTCATGACTATTTATATTGTAGATTGTCACTGAAGGCATCAAAACTATGAATGAACACATGTGGAGTTTTGTACTTAACAAAAAAAGGTGGAATAACTGAAAACATGTTTTATATTCTAGTTTCTTCAAAATAGCCACCCTTTGCTCTGATTGCACACTCTTGGCATTCTCTCAATTAGCTTCAAGCACACCTGTGAAGTGGAAACCATTTCAGGTGACTACCTCTTGAAGCTAATTGAGATAATGCCAAGAGTGTGCGAAACAGTATTTGGAGCAAAGGGTTTCTATTTTGAAGAAACTAGAATATAAAACATGTTTTCAGTTATTTCACCTTTTTTGTTAAGTACATAACTCCACATGTGTTCATTCATAGTTTTGATGCCTTCAGTGACAATCTACAATGTAAATATTCATGAAAATAAAGAAAACACATTGAATGAGAAGGTGTGTCCAAACTTTTGGCCTATACTGTATATATACACGTATACTCCATATATCAGGGATGTAACGGTATCAAAATCGCACGGTACAATATCATCACGGTATTAAGGCCACGATACGATATTGTTATGGTATATGTGCAAAAAAAATGTGTGTATATATATATATATATATATATATATATATATATATATATATATATATATATATATATATATATATATATATATATATGTCTTAATAAGGTTATCCAAAAAATAGTGCTCGATACCGTAGTAGAGTGCAATATATGTATGTGTGGGGAAAAAAAAATGTGTGTGAAAAAAAAAAATTGTCTTGTGATTTTTTTTCCCACACATACATATATATATATATATATATATATATATATATATATATATATATATATATATATATATATATATATATATATATATATATATATATATATATATATATATATATATATATATATATATATATAAATTATATAATATTTCAATATATATATAAATTATATATACCTCATCTTCCTCAACTCATTATCCTATATTAATAAATTATATTTTAATAGCGCTCTGCACGGTGCTAAAATACTTTTTACAAAACAGAAAAATAAGAAAAGTACTACCGTATTTTCCGCACTATAAGGCGCACCTAAAAACCACAAATTTTCTCAAAAGCTGACAGTGCGCCTTATAACCCGGTGCGCTTTATATATGGATAAATATTAAGATTCATTTTCATAAAGTTTAGGTCTCGCAACTACGGTAAACAGCCGCCATCTTTTTTCCCCGTAGAAGAAGCGCGCGGTGCATGCTGGGATATGTGACGTTTCATTTCCATTTGTGTGTTTATGTAAAGACCCCAAAATGGCTCCTATTAAGTGTGTTGTCTGTCTAATTATAAATAATGCAGACGAGGCGTGTTAACTGAGTTCTCAACGTTTACTCACAGCGTGCTCATAACCACATTCTAACTGCCAGCATACAACGCTTCTCAGGGCTACCGCGCATGCTCGTAACTATCGTTGCATGCTGGGTAGTGTAGTTGTTATATTTGCTAGCTCATAACAGCACATTGAGAGACACGCTTACGCGCTTAATTCAATACTCGCCGTCATTCCGGGTGGATTGACAAAAGACCTCCAGCCGCTAGATATTGGTGTCAACAGGGCATTCGAAGCTAGACTGCTAACTGCGTGGGAACAATGGATGACAGAAGGCGAACACACCTTCACTAAGACGAGGAGGCAGCGCCAGACGACGCCAACATCTGCCAGTGGATCGTAAATTTGCCCAACTTTTCACTTCGGACACCGAAGACGAAGGATTTACGAATGAAGAATAACTTCAGAAAGTGAGCGCTATGTTTATTTTGTGTGTTGTGACATTAACGTTCGAGCAACATTATGTTGCTATTGCTCTGCACTATTTTGAATTTTACTATGTTTGTGATTGCACATTTGCGTACATTTTGGGAGTGAACAGAGTTGTTAGAACGCTGGTTTTTAATATATTATTAAAGTTTGACTGACCTATCTGACTGTTTTTTTGACATTCCCTTTAGCGCAGCATAGGCGCGGCTTATAGTCCGGGGCGGCTTATTGGTGGACAAAGTTATGAAATATGCCATTCATTGAAGGTGCGGCTAATAATCCGGTGCGCCTTATAGTGCGGAAAATACGGTACTTTAATACACAAAAATTAAAAAAACAAACATGATTATGGAATCAAACCTTCCCTGTGGCTTGTGATGGAATCACTAGGCTGACGTTGTTTTTCAGGGCTAGAAGGTTGTAGCTGTCGTCAAATGACTTCGCTACACGGCACACATCACAGGACAGCTTCAATAGTGTCTGCCAGACTACAGATCCTGCTATGTAGACTAGAGCATTTTCCAGCAGACCAGCAACCCGAGTGGGAAGTTAACTGTGGTCACACACAAAGGCCGAAATGTTGGCAATTGGAGATAGGTGTTTTTCTGCAGTTTCAGCAGAGGACATCTTTACTGCTAAAAGGGACATTGTGTTATCTTGGGCTGCCACACCGCCAGTGTCACTTTGTGGGACATCACACAGAAACCATCAGACGGCGGAAGATGGCTTGGAACTGGTGTGCAGCTGGATTGTTGTTCCAGCCGCCTTACATTGAAAACAGAGACAATACAGAATTACACCCAAGACTTATAGACACCAATTGTTGCCATAATTTATTATAGTTAAAACATCATCAACCCTACCTGACGCTCTGATTGAATTAAATATGAGCTCCAGAGGATCCTGGATGAACCTGGAGGTGAGCACATAGCGATGAACTTGGAGCAATTCCGGAATCATCAGCACCAATGTGTCCATATTGATGACAAATCCGATCACAATTACCTGCACAATAAAAAAGTTGTATTAGTTAGGTCATAGCGAAACACAAACCTCCAAAAAGCACAATACAATGTTGTCAAAGCAGTTCAATGAATGTGTAACTGATGAACTGAACCTACAATTGTTTATTAATAATTAGTCTGCATCCACGTCCCAAGAGCTAGCTTCTGTAGCCGAGGATCGGACCGCCAAGTGCCCTGCCTTCGGCTACCGCCCAGCTCACATTGCACCCGACCTCTATGGCCCCTGCTATGGGTGGTGAGCCCATTGGAGGGGGGACCCACGTTGCCTCTTCGGGCTGTGCCCGGCCGGGCCCCATGGGGACAGGCCCGGCCACCAGGCGCTCGCCATCGTGCCCCAACTCCGGGCCTGGCTCCGGAGGGGGGCCCCGGTGACCCGCGTCCGGGCGAGGGAAATCTGAGTCTCGGTTCTTGCATTTCCATAGAAGTCTTCGAGCTGCTCTTTGTCTGATCCCTCACCTAGGACCTGTTTGTCTTGGGAGACCCTACCAGGGGGCATGGAAGCCCCCGGACAACATAGCTCCTAGGATCATTGGGACACGCAAACTCCTCTACCACGTTAAGGTGGCAGCTCAGAGAGGAGATCTTGCCCCAAGTGGAGGAGTTCAAGTACCTCGGAGTCTTGTTCACGAGTGAGGGAAGAGTGGATCGTGAGATCGACAGGCGGATCGGTGCGGCGTCTTCAGTAATGCGGACGCTGTATCGATCCGTTGTGGTGAAGAAGGAGCTGAGCCGGAAGGCAAAGCTCTCAATTTACCGGTCGATCTACGTTCCCATCTTCACCTATGGTCATGAGCTTTGGGTTATGACCGAAAGGACAAGATCACGGGTACAAGCGGCCGAAATGAGTTTCCTCCGCCGGGTGGCGGGGCTCTCCCTTAGAGATAGGGTGAGAAGCTCTGTCATCCGGGGGGAGCTCAAAGTAAAGCCGCTGCTCCTCCGCATCGAGAGGAGCCAGATGAGGTGGTTCGGGCATCTGGTCAGGATGCCACCCGAGCGCCTCCCTAAGGAGGTGTTTAGGGCATGTCCGACCGGTAGGAGGCCACGAGGAAGACCCAGGACACGTTGGGAAGACTATGTCTCCCGGCTGGCCTGGGAACGCCTCGGGATCCCCCGGGAGGAGCTGGACGAAGTGGCTGGGGAGAGGGAAGTCTGGGCTTCCCTGCTTAGGCTGCTGCCCCCGCGACCCGACCTCGGATAAGCGGAAGAAGATGGATGGATGGATGGAGTCTGCATCCATGCTTTTAGGAATGGGGTCGGTATTTTATTTAGCCTATACTTTTAAAGTTAAAGTCCCATTGATAGTCACAGTGGTGATATTACCTTCTGATTTTGAACCATCCCCATGTTCACCCCCTGGGAGGTGAGGGGAGCAGTGAGCAGCAGCGGTGGCCACGCTCGGGAACCATTTTGGTGATTTAACCCCCAATTCCAACCCTTGATGCTGAGTGCCAAGCAGGGAGGCAATGGGTCCCATTTTTATAGTCTTTGGCATGACTCGATATGACTCAGTATGACTCGGTATGACTTTGGTTTGAACTCACGACCTTCCAGTCTCAGGGCGGACACTCTAGCCACAAGGCCACTGAGCAGGTCCTTTTAGAACAATGAAACAATGTAACTGCAGAAATGAGAGAACTCATGAGAGAACGTACACCGAATACAAGACCAATCCAATGAGAACAAAATGTAACGTTGAAAATCATTGAAAGGAGATCATTACATAACATTGATGATGTGTAATACACATTTAGAACAAGACAAACAAAAGAGAACAGTAAACAACTTTGAAATAATCATAATTTCAGCAAACATGTTATAATGCCACTTGTTCCATGTGGGACTTAATACAAGTCTGTTAAACATGTATTTAACAAAACTCATATTTTGATGCATATCTGAAGCAAAGCTGCTAAAAATTTAGATATAAATCAACAGCCAAATTGGCTTGATGACAAACTATTGTACAGTCACATCTTCAGTTGTTTATACAAACCCCGTTTCCATATGAGTTGGGAAAATGTGTTAGATGTAAATATAAACGGAATACAATGATTTGCAAATCATTTTCAACCCATATTCAGTCCAATTTGCTACAAAGACAACATATTTGATGTTCAAACTGATAAACTTTTTTTTTTTTTGCAAATAATCATTAACTTTAGAATTTGATGCCAGCAACACGTGACAAAGAAGTTGGGAAAGGTGGCAATAAATACTGATAAAGTTGAGGAATGCTCATCAAACACTTATTTGGAACATCCCACAGGTGAACAGGCAAATTGGGAACAGGTGGGTGCCATGATTGGGTATAAAAGTAGATTCCATGAAATGCTCAGTCTTTCACAAACAAGGATGTGGCGAGGGTAACCACTTTGTCAACAAATGCGTGAGCAAATTGTTGAACAGTTTAAGAAAAATCTTTCTCAACCAGCTATTGCAAGGAATTTAGGGATTTCACCATCTACGGTCCGTAATATCATCAAAGGGTTCAGAGAATCTGGAGAAATCACTGCACGTAAGCAGCTAAGCCTGTGACCTTCGATCCCTCAGGCTGTACTGCATCAACAAGCGACATCAGTGTGTAAAGGACATCACCACATGGGCTCAGGAACACTTCAGAAACCCACTGTCAGTAACTACAGTTGGTCACTACATCTGTAAGTGCAAGTTAAAACTCTCCTATGCAAGGCGCAAATCATTTATCAACAACACCCAGAAACGCTGTTGGCTTCGCTAGGCCTGAGCTCATCTAAGATGGACTGATACAAAGTGGAAAAGTGTTCTGTGGTCTGACGAGTCCACATTTCAAATTGTTTTTGGAAATTGTGGACTTCGTGTCCTCCGCACCAAAGAGGAAAAGAACCATCCGGATTGTTATGGGCGCAAAGTTGAAAAGCCAGCATCTGTGATGGTATAGGGGTGTATTAGTGCCCAAGACATGGGTAACTTACACATCTGTGAAGGTGCCATTAATGCTGAAAGGTACATACAGGTTTTGGAGCAACATATGTTGCCATCCAAGCAACGTTACCATGGACGCCCCTGCTTATTCAGCAAGACAATGCCAAGCCACATGTTACATCAGCGTGGCTTCATAGTAAAAGAGTGCGGGTACTAAACTGGCCTGCCTGTAGTCCAGACCTGTCTCCCATCGAAAATGTGTGGCGCATTATGAAGCCTAAAATACCACAACGGAGACCCCGGACTGTTGAACAACTTAATCTGTACATCAAGCAAGAATGGGAAAGAATTCCACCTGAGAAGCTTAAAAAATGTGTCTCCTCAGTTCCCAAACATTTACTGAGTGTTGTTAAAAGGAAAGACATGTAACACAGTGGTGAACATGCCCTTTCCCAACTACTTTGGCACGTGTTGCAGTCATGAAATTCTAAGTTAATGATTATTTGCAAAAAAAAAAAAAATTGTTTATGAGTTTGAACATCAAATATCTTGTCTTTGTAGTGCATTCAATTGAATATGGGTTGAAAAAGATTTGCAAATCATTGTATTCTGTTTATATTTACATCTAACACAATTTCCCAACTCATATGGAAACGGGGTTTGTATTATCAAGTAAATGTATATTAAGACATGACAGCTAGCTTGCGGTTGATGAATCAGATGTGAATAAATTATGAGTAAAGTAAATTGCCGGTCAATGTTATAACAATGATATTTGTTTTATTGCATTATTGTGTCTGTTGTAATCTAAGTCCGTGTTAAGCATAATGACAAATATATAACCATCTGTTTTCCATCGTCCGCCGATTTGTGCAAGAATACGCAGCACAATACTATGCCATCGTGTTCTTCCTTGTTCTTTCTGCTGCTCAAAGAGGAGTAGGAGACTAGTTCAAGATGGATGCCAACATTTCCTGCGCCACAGCACCAAGTGTGGCATCTATTTATGTATGATAAGTATAGTGTCTGCACTGAGGCAGAAATGTGGGCGTGGCTTTGCGGCTGAAAGGCGTAGGATTGGTGGAATATTGACACTATAATTATTCATCTTTACACTTGGCGAGAGATTTAACGCTAACAAATATTTAAGATTTACGTTTAGATTTAAGATTTAGGTATTGATTTAAGATTTAGGTTTAACATTTAGGATTAACATTTAGGTTTAGAATCAACATTTAGATTTAAATTCCACATTTTGCGCTCACATTTAGATTCAACATTTAGGTTTAGATTAGAGATGTCCGATAGTATCGGACTGCCGATATTATCGACCGATAAATGCTTTAAAATGTAATATCGGAAATGATCGGTATCGGTTTCAAGAAGTAAAATGTATGACTTTTTAAAACACCGCTGTACGGAGTGGTACACGGACGTAGGGAGAAGGACAGAGCAGTTACGTCTCCCAGTCATACTTGCCAACCCTCTCGATTTTACCGGGAGACTCCCAAGTTTCAGTGCCCCTCCCGAGAATCTCCAAGGGCAACCATTCTCCCGAATTTCTCCCGATTTCCACCGAGACAACAATATTGGAGGTGTGCCTTAAAGGCACTGCCTTTACCTGCCGGCCCAATCACATAATATCTACGGCTTTTCTATCTTGGTCAACAGCCATACAGGTCACACTGAGGGTGGCCGTATAAACAACTTTAGCACTGTTACAAATATGTGCCACACTGTGAACCCACACCAAAAAAGAATGACAAACACATTTCGGGAGGACATCCGCACCGTAGCACAACATAAACACAACAGAACAAATACCCAGAACCCCTTGCAGCACTAACTCTTCCGGGACGCTACAATATACACCCCCTGCTATCCCCCCACCCCCCCAACTCAACCCCGCCCCTCCCAACCCGCCCACCTCAACCTCCTCATGCTCTCTCAGGGAGAGCATGTCCCAAATTCCAAGCTGCTGTTTTGAGGCATGTTAAAAAAAATAATGCACTTTGTGACTTCAATAATAAATATGACAGTGCCATGTTGGCATTTTTTTCCATAACTTGGGTTGATTTATTTTGGAAAACCTTGTTACATTGTTTAATGCATCCAGCGGGGCATCACAACAAAATTAGGCATAATTATGTGTTAATTCCACGACTGTATTTATCGGTATCGGTTGATATCGGAATCGGTAATCAAGATATCAGAATATCGGATATCGGCAAAAAAGCCATTATCGGACATCTCTAGTTTAGATTCAACATTTAACATTTAGTGCTCACATTTAGATTTAGATTTAACATTTATGTTTATTTTTAACATATATATATATATATATATATATATATATATATATATATATATATATATATATATATCCATCCATCCATTTCCTACCACTTATTCCCATATATATACATATATATATATATATATATATATATATATATATATATATATATATATATATATATATATATATATAATTATATATATATATATATATATATATATATATATATATATATATATATATATATATATATATATATATATATATATCCATCCATCCATCTTCTTCCGCTTATCCGAGGTCGGGTACCGGGGGCAGCAGCCTAAGCAGGGAAGCCCAGACTTCCCTCTCCCCAGCCACTTCGTCCAGCTCCTCCCGGGGGATCCCGAGGCGTTCCCAGGCCAGCCGGGAGACATAGTCTTCCCAACGTGTCCTGGGTCTTCCTCATGGTCTCCAACCGGTCGAACATGCCCTAAACACCTCCTTAGGGAGGCGCTCGGGTGGCACCCTGACCAGATGCCCGAACCACCTCATCTGGCTCCTCTCGATGTGGAGGAGCAGCGGCTTTACTTTGAGCTCCCCCCGGATGACAGAGCTTCTCACCCTATCTCTAAGGGAGAGCCCCGCCACCCGGCGGAGGAAACTCATTTCGGCCGCTTGTACCCGTGATCTTGTCCTTTCGGTCATAACCCAAAGATCATGACCATAGGTGAGGATGGGAACGTAGATCGACCGGTAAATTGAGAGCTTTGCCTTCCGGCTCAGCTCCTTCTTCACCACAACGGATCGATACAGCGTCCGCATTACTGAAGATGCCGCACCGATCCGCCTGTCGATCTCACCATCCACTCTTCCCTCACTCGTGAACAAGACTCCCAGGTACTTGAACTCCTCCACTTGGGGCAAGATCTCCTCCCCAACCCGGAGATGGCACTCCACCCTTTTCCGGGCAAGAACCATGGACTCGGACTTGGAGGTGCTGATTCTCATCCCAGTCGCTTCACACTCAGCTGCGAACCGATCCAGTGAGAGCTGAAGATCCTGGCCAGATGAAGCCATCAGGACCAAATCATCTGCAAAAAGCAGAGACCTAATCCTGCAGCCACCAAACCGGATCCCCTCAACGCCTTGACTGCGCCTAGAAATTCTGTCCATAAAAGTTATGAACAGAATCGGTGACAAAGGGCAGCCTTGGCGGAGTCCAACCCTCACCGGAAACGTGTCCGACTTACTGCCGGCAATGCGAACCAAGCTCTGACACTGATCATACAGGGAGCGGACCGCCACAATCAGACAGTCCGAAACCCCATACTCTCTGAGCACTCCCCACAGGACTTCCCGAGGGACACGGTCGAATGCCTTCTCCAAGTCCACAAAGCACATGTAGACTGGTTGGGCAAACTCCCATGCACCCTCAAGGACCCTGCCGAGAGTATAGAGCTGGTCCACAGTTCCACGACCAGGACGAAAACCACACTGTTCCTCCTGAATCCGAGGTTCAACTATCCGGCGTAGCCTCCTCTCCAGTACACCTGAATAGACCTTACCGGGAAGACTGAGGAGTGTGATCCCACGATAGTTAGAACACACCCTCCGGTTACCCTTTTTAAAGAGAGGAACCACCACCCCGGTCTGCCAATCCAGAGGTACCGCCCCCGATGTCCACGCGATGCTGCAGAGTCTTGTCAACCAAGACAGCCCTACAGCATCCAGAGCCTTAAGGAACTCCGGGCGGATCTCATCCACCCCCGGGGCCTTGCCACCGAGGAGCTTTTTAACTACCTCAGCAACCTCAGCCCCAGAAATAGGAGAGCCCACCACAGATTCCCCAGGCACTGCTTCCTCATAGGAAGACGTGTTGTTGGGATTGAGGAGGTCTTCGAAGTATTCCCTCCACCGAGCCACAACTTCCGCAGTCGAGGTCAGCAGAACACCATCCGCACCATACACGGTGTTGGTAGTGCACTGCTTCCCCTTCCTGAGGCGGCGGATGGTGGTCCAGAATCGCTTCGAAGCCGTCCGGAAGTCGTTTTCCATGGCTTCCCCGAACTCCTCCCATGTCCGAGTTTTTGCCTCCGCGACCGCTGAAGCCGCACACCGCTTGGCCTGTCGGTACCTGTCCGCTGCCTGAGGAGTCCCATGAGCCAAAAGAACCCGATAGGACTCTTTCTTCAGCTTGACGGCATCCCTCACCGCCGGTGTCCACCAACGGGTTCTAGGATTACCGCCACGACAGGCACCAACTACCTTGCGGCCACAGCTCCAATCATCCGCCTCGACAATAGAGGTGCGGAACATGGTCCACTCGGACTCAATGTCCAGCACCTCCCTCGTGACATGTTCAAGGTTCTTCCGGAGGTGGGAATTGAAACTCTCTCTGACAGGAGACTCTGCCAGACGTTCCCAGCAAACCCTCACAATGCGTTTGGGCCTGCCAGGTCTGTCCAGCATCCTCCCCCACCATCGCAGCCAACTCACCACCAGGTGGTGATCGGTAGAAAGCTCCGCCCCTCTCTTCACCCGAGTGTCCAAAACATGAGGCCGCAAATCCGATGACACAACTACAAAGTCGATCATAGAACTGCGGCCTAGGGTGTCCTGGTGCCAAGTGCACATATGGACACCCTTATGCTTGAACATGGTGTTCGTTATGGACAATCCGTGACGGGCACAAAAGTCCAATAACAAAACACCACTTGGGTTCAGATCCGGGCGGCCATTCTTCCCAATCACGCCTCTCCAGGTTTCACTGTCGTTGCCAATATGAGTGTTGAAGTCCCCCAGTAGAACGAGGGAATCACCCTGGGGAGCACTATCAAGTACTCCCTCGAGTGAATCCAAAAAGGGTGGGTACTCTGAGCTTCTGTTTGGCGCGTAAGCGCAAACAACAGTCAGGACCCGTCCCCCCACCCGAAGGCGGAGGGAAGCTTCCCTCTCGTCCACCGGGTTGAACTCCAACATGCAGGCTACGAGCCGGGGGGCAACAAGAATTGCCACCCCAGCCCGTCGCCTCTCACTGGCGGCAACGCCAGAGTGGAAGAGAGTCCAGCCCCTCTCGAGAGAACTGGTTCCAGAGCCCTTGCTGTGCGTCGAGGTGAGTCCGACTATATCCAACCGGAACTTCTCTACCTCGCGCACTAGCTCAGGCTCCTTCCCCCCAGCAAGGTGACGTTCCACGTCCCAAGAGCTAGCTTCTGTAGCCGAGGATCGGACCGCCAAGTGCTCCGCCTTCGGCTACCGCCCAGCTCACATTGCACCCGACCTCTATGGCCCCTGCTATGGGTGGTGAGCCCATTGGAGGGGGGACCCACGTTGCCTCTTCGGGCTGTGCCCGGCCGGGCCCCATGGGGACAGGCCCGGCCACCAGGCGCTCGCCATCGTGCCCCAACTCCGGGCCTGGCTCCGGAGGGGGGCCCCGGTGACCCGCGTCCGGGCGAGGGAAATCTGAGTCTCGGTTCTTGCATTTCCATAGAAGTCTTCGAGCTGCTCTTTGTCTGATCCCTCACCTAGGACCTGTTTGTCTTGGGAGACCCTACCAGGGGGCATGGAAGCCCCCGGACAACATAGCTCCTAGGATCATTGGGACACGCAAACTCCTCTACCACGTTAAGGTGGCAGCTCAGAGAGGAGTATATATATATATATATATATATTTAAGATTTAGGTTTAGATTTAACATATATATTTAGGTTTACATTTAGATATAAATAATATTTAGAGTCGACTTTTAATTTGAACCTTAATGTGATTTAGATGAGCTAAATCTGAGAAATGTATCTGCCAGAGAAGTGTGACTGAACTTTTACATTCATAGCTGACGGCCTTATTTAAATGAGGATTTTGCGTGTACTATGCAAAGAGGGCATCACCACGGAGACACCCTCATTTACTGCACATTCATGTTATTATGCTCTGCTATGTTTTGAAACATGCAGGAGACATCTACTACTTTTTATGGGCATTTTAAAAGCAGTCGTGCAGTGCATCTACAATGAAACCCCTTTTTTTTTACCGCGGAATGTGCGCTTATTCAAAATAGGCGACACTTACTCCGGTCAAGATGCAAAAAAATGCATATTAAAAGACGTTTTCACATCATAAATATTTTAATAATACATATTCTATGTGAAAAAACTAAAAACTAACGTTGTTAAAGACAAAAAAAATTACACCATAACGCATCAATTGAATTTGTTTTAAAAAGTTAAAGTTAAAGTACCAATGATTGTCACAATTAGCCCCTTAAGACCTTCAGCTCCTATAAAATTATAAAATGTTGCTGAATAGACGATATGTCTAATATCAAGTTTGCACGTGTTTTAATACACACAAACCTTTAGCAAATCAGGCCCTATGGTATATGAAGGGTGAAGGTGCTTTATTTGGTATAATAAATACTTTATATAGTAATGTGGGGAAAAAAATGAATGCCTGATGGGTGTAGGTGGGACACCACAGGGTTGTTTTCCTAAGTGGTTTTCTATTAAAAAAGGATGAGTATGAAATTATGTAATTTTTGGATGTCTGGCAGGATAAATAGATGGCTGAGTGAAGGGATGTTGAGAAGCCTGACAGTTAACCCTGAGGGTTAAAACACATTCATCAGGTCTGGTGACAGTCTCTGAGAGGTGACACTGTGATAGCGCCCACCCTGCAGTCCCAAATGTCCTGAGAGTGTGTGGCTCGGATCAACCCCATAATGTGAAGAAGCTATTTCAGTGATGCCAAAATACAATTCCACCTCGGGCCACAATTTGGCCCCACCTATGATGTCGATTAAATTTTGCCCCGGTTTTGTATACTGTCTCGGTTATGGAAAGGCCAAACATTATAGGCTAACAAACTGATTAGTTTGCCTGTGTATTATTGCGCAGAATGTATTACCTTCAAAAATATTCCTACACTTTGGTGACTTGGTTTGTGTACTTTTTTTTTTTTTACTGAGTACAAAGTAAATGATCAATCACGGGGCCACAAAAAGTTGCAAGGTCCAGCACTTTGATAAAGAAGCACCATTGAATTTAAGTAGGGCTGTCTTCGACTGAGGATTGCCATAGTTAGTTAGAGATGCTACCTCAGTAGAAACGTTTAAGTCCCATCTTAAAACTCATTTGTATACTCTAGCCTTTAAATAGACCTCTTTTTAGACCAGTTGATCTGCCGTCTCTCTTTTCTGCTCTGACCCCCTCTCCTGAGTGGAGAGGTTATCAGGTGACCACGGATCAGCCTCCACTGATGAATCACCAGCTATTCCAAGTCGGGACTCAGGTTGGACCACTCCTCTTTGCATCAGTCGGTGATGTCTCCACGCTACTGACTTTTCTCCTGGACTGGACTTTCACATGAAGTCGGGACCCGGGTTGGACTACTCCTTATGCATCAGTCTGTGACGTGTTTGCGCCCCTACGTGTCTACATGCAAGAGGATCCCCTGCTGGCCCCACTATGGACTGGACTCTCACATTATTAACTGTATCCACTGCACCGGTCACCCGGGGTGGGGGGTCCCCTTATCTGCGGTCTCTTCCAAGGTTTGTAGCTGGGTTGAGTTTTTTCTTGCCCTGATGTGAGATCTGAGCCGAGGATGTCGTTGTGGCTTGTGCAGCCCTTTGAGACATTTGTGATTAAGAGCTATATAAGTCAACTTTGAATGATTGGTTGATTGATTTAGGGCTGTCAAGTGATTATTTTATTAAATCCGATTCATCAGACTCTAGAGCTGTGATTAATCTTAATTTTTCATGAATTGGTATTTGCTCGCTTAAGTAAAAGTTACTTAAGAAAATACCCCAATATTTGGATACAAATGCAATTTTGTAGTCAGAATGTCTGGAGGAACATTTTTAAATGTTTTACTTAACTGCAAGTCATTGGTTTGCTCAAAACTTGGTGACAATAAGTATAGTAAGAATTAAGTGCATATTTTTTTAAGTATTTGCAGTAATAAATCAAACAAGGTAAAGTTACTAATCAATAATGTAGTAAACACTCATATACAACTTAACACAGTGCACCATTTATATCTGCATTTACTCTTCTTTAGTTTAACCAGTTGTTGAAACAAACACTTGCTTACCTCTCCAGATGACAATGCTGATCTTTTTTTTTGGTACAATGCGACCCCAGCTTGTTGTGATTATTCACAGATGTCCAACATTCTCCAAGGAGCAAAATAAATTTAGACTCAGCCAGCAGATGCAAGTTGATGCTCTTGTTTGTGTAGTGCGGTTGGTTCAGCCTTGCTGTAATTGTGCCTCTCCAAAGTATTGTACGACAGATCAGCTGCAGTGATTTGAATGACATCTTCTTGCAGGACTTGGTCTTCACAGATGTTAGATGGTTTACATGCAGTGGCTTTCTGTATAGCAAAGTCACACACTTAACTTAAAGGCCTACTGAAACCCACTACTACCGACCACGCAGTCTGATAGTTTATATATCAATGATGAAATCTTAACATTGCAACACCTGCCAATACGGCCAGGTTAGCTTACTAAAGTCCATCCATCCATCCATCCATCTTCTTCCGCTTATCCGAGGTCGGGTCGCGGGGGCAGCAGCTTAAGCAGGGAAGCCCAGACTTCCCTCTCCCCAGCCACTTCGTCCAGCTCCTCCCGGGGGATCCCGAGGCGTTCCCAGGCCAGCCGGGAGAGATAGTCTTCCCAGCGTGTCCTGGGTCTTCCCCGTGGCCTCCTACCGGTCGGACGTGCCCGAAACACCTTCCTAGGGAGGCGTTCGGGTGGCATCCTGACCAGATGCCCGAACCACCTCATCTGGCTCCTCTCGATGTGGAGGAGCAGCGGCTTTACTTTGAGCTCCCTCCGAATGACAGAGCTTCTCACCCTATCTCTAAGGGAGAGCCCCGCCACTCGGCGGAGGAAACTCATTTCGGCCGCTTGTACCCGTGATCTTGTCCTTTCGGTCATGACCCAAAGCTCTTGACCATAGGTGAGGACCATGCTTACTAAAGTGCAATTTTAAATTTTGCGCGAAATATCCTGCTGAAAACGTCTCGGTATGATGACGCCTGAGCGTGACGTCACGGATTGTAGAGGACATTTTGGGACAGCATGGTGGCCAGCTATTAAGTCGTCTGTTTTCATCGCAAAACTCCACAGTATTCTGGACATCTGTGTTGGTGAATCTTTTGCAATGTGTTCAATGAACAATGGAGACAGCAAAGAAGAAAGCTGTAGGTGGGAAGCGGTGTATTGCGGCAGGTGTTGTGCCGGATAACGCACCCCCGCCGTAGAATGCACCCCCTGACTGTTGTGCCGGATAACACAGCCGGTGTTTCATTGTTTACATTCCCGAAAGATGACAGTCAAGCTTTACCATTGGCCTGTGGAGAACTGGGACAACAGAGACTCTTACCAGGAGGACTTTGAGTTGGATACGCAGACCCGGTACCGTGAGTACGCATGCAGCTGCGGCTTCCAAACATTTGATCGCTTGCCCGTACGTGCGTGCCGCTATGTGCATGTCACGTACGTAACTTTGGGGACTTTGGGGAAATATATGTGCTGTATGAACTTTGGGGAGGTGAACAGTACTTTGGGCTGTGGGATTGAGTGTGTTGTGCAGGTGTTTGAGTTGTATTGGCGGGTTAAATGGACGGGAGGGGGGAGGTGTTTGTTATGCGGGATTAATTTGTGGCATATTAAATATAAGCCTGGTTGTGTTGTGGCTAATAGAGTATATATAAATGTATTGTGTTTATTTACTGTTTTAGTCATTCCCAGCTGAATATCAGGTCCCACCCGCCTCTCACAGCATCTTCCTATCTGAATTGCTCCCACTGCCCTCTAGTCCTTCACTCTCACTTTCCTCATCCATGAATCTTTCATCCTCGCTCAAATTAATGGGGAAATCGTCGCTTTCTCGGTCCGAATCGCTCTCGCTGCTGGTGGCCATGATTGTAAACAATGTGCAGATGTGAGGAGCTCCACAACCTGTGACGTCACGCTACTCGTCTGCTACTTCCGGTACAGGCAAGGCTTTTTTATCAGCGACCAAAAGTTGCGAACTTTATCGTCGATGTTCTCTACTAAATCCTTTCAGCAAAAATATGGCAATATCGCGAAATGATCAAGTATGACACATAGAATGGACCTGCTATCCCCGTTTAAATAAGAAAATCGCATTTCAGTAGGCCTTTAACTGTGGTACTTTTGTTGACAACAATAATGCAGGTAAACTGCCAGCGTAGCAATCTCCTCTGCTTGTTGTCGATTCATGCTATCGGCTACGTTCTCGAGTACGTGTTTATCCAATCCAATCCAATCCACTTTATTTATATAGCACATTTAAACAACAAAATGTTTAGCTTTAAGATGGTATTTTAAACTTGATGTGCGCCAATGAGAAGAACGTCACCTCAGTTTTAAGTTGAAACTTGAAGTGAAATTGGCCGCCTCTCATCGTGATCACAGACCAAATTAAGGCTTAACCCGGAAGTGATTCATCTTCAATCATATTTGATAACGCAATCATTTATTTTTAACGTTAACGTTGACAGTCCAAGTCATATATCAATATTTGTTTTACTTTCAACGCTTAAATATTTACAGATCAACTTCAGGGGTCGTGTTCCTAAAGAGTTGCTCGAAGTGGCCAAATTCTAAGAAAATTCTTAGAATCATGATGTTTTCTTCTAATTTATTTTAAAAGTGAAGACTAGATCCTTGTTAACATAAAAGCTATTTTTAAAGAATTCTAGCTCTTATGAGAGCTCCTGAGCTGAGATACACTACATTGCCAAAAGTATTTGACCACCCATCCAAATGATCAGAATCAGGTGTCCTAATCAATTGGCCCGGCCACAGGTGTCATGTCTGTGATAATGTTTTGTTTAGTTATGTTTTGCTTGGTTTTTGGACACTTTTTAGTTCCTGTTTTCACTCCTTTGCTTTGTCACCATAGCAACCATTAATTTCACCTGGTTCACATCCTCATGTCACGCACATGTCTCACGTTTTCACATTTTGAGTCACGCACCTGCTGTCACTTATCATGTCACTATTATTTAAGCTTCCAGTTGCCAGGCTGTCTTTCTGGCGACATCACTCTGCTTCATGCCATGTTTACGGTTTCATGCTCAGTTCACGCTGCTTGTTTCATAGTTCCATGCCGAATACGTTTTTGTTTATTGTTCATAGTTTCTGCCTTTGTGCAAGTTTTGTTTCATTAGTCAAGTTTGTTCCCCGCCATTGTGCGCGCCTTTTGTTTGCTTCCTTTTTTCCTTTCCTTTTTTTAAAATAAAAGATGTCATTACCTTCACGCCATATCCGGTCCAGGTTCACTTGCATCTCGGGAAAACAACCAGTCCATAGTCCACGTCCTGACAACAGGTGTATAAAATCAAGCACTTAGGCATGGGGACTGTTTCTACAAACTAGAGATGTCTGATAATATCGGACTGCCGATATTATTGGCCGATAAATGCTTTAAAATGTAATATCAGAAATTATCGGTATCGGTTTCAAAACGTATTTTTTATTATTTTTTTATTATTTTGTCCTGTCCAGCTTCTCAGGCAAATCCTATAGTTGATGTAGATGCCCATATCGGCTGTTCAGATTGAGCCCAGTTAATAATTTCCTGTTATACAGTATGCCAGGCAGTCTTGCACTAAAGGAGGACTATGTTATTGTTTACTTTATTACTCTAGTATACTCTGGGCTGAAGCTGTGTTTTGAGGCATGTTAAAAAAAATAAAAAAAATAATGCACTTTGTGAAAGTCAAAGTATAGTACTTCCCATAGTTGTAGTGGGTTCTCAGGACTATCTCAGGGAGAGCATATCCCAAATTCCAAGCTGCTGTTTTGAGGCATGTTAAAAAAATAATGCACTTTGTGACTTCAATAATAAATATGGCAGTGCCATGTTGGCATTTTTTTCCATAACTTGAATTGATTTATTTTGGAAAACCTTGTTACATTGTTTAATGCATCCAGCGGGGCATCACAACAAAATTAGGCATAATAATGTGTTAATTCCACGACTGTATATATCAGTATCGGTTGATATCGGAATCGGGTAATTAAGAGTTGGACAATATCGGATATCGGCAAAAAAGCCATTATCGGACATCTCTACTACAACATTTGTGAAAAAATGGGCCGCTCTGAAGAGCTCAGTGATTTCTAGAGCAGTGGAGACGCGTTCCCTGGAGTGATGAATCACACTTTTCCATCTGGCAATCTGATGGACGAGTCTGGGTTTTGGAGGTTGCCAGGAGAACGGTACATTTCGGACTGCATTGTGCCAAATGTGAAATTTAGTGGAGGAGGAATTATGGTGTGGGGTTGTTTTTCAGGAGTTGGGCTTTGCCCCTTAGTTCCAGTGAAAGGAACTTTGTATGTTCCAGGATACCAAAACATTTTGGACAATTTCATGCTCCCAACCTTGTGGGAACAGTTTGGAGTGGGCCCCTTCCTCTTCCAACATGACTGTGCACCAGTGCACAAAGCAAGGTCCATAAAGACATGGATGACAGAGTCTGGTGTGGATGGACTTGACTGGCATGCACAGAGTCCTGACCTGAACCCGATACAACACCTTTGGGATGAATTAGATGTTGTTCTTAAACTGTTCGAAAATTCGCTCACGCATTTGTTGACAAAGTGGTCACCCTCGCCCCATCCTTGTTTGTGAATGACTGAGCATTTCATGGAAGCTGCTTTTATACCCAATCATGGCACCTACCTGTTCCCAATTAGCCTGTTCACCTGTGGGATGTTCCAAATAAGTGTTTGATGAGCATTCCTCAACTTTCTCAGTCTTTTTTGCCACTTGTTCCATTTTTTTAAAAACACATCACAAGCATCAAATTCCAAATGAGCTAATATTTGCAAAAAATAACAAAGTTTACCAGTTCTAACGTTAAATATCTTGTCTTTGCAGTCTATTCAATTGAATTTAGGTCGAAAAGGATTTGCAAATCATTGTATTCTGTTTTTATTTACGATTTACACAACGTGCCAACTTCACTGGTTTGGGGTTTTGCAAATTTCACTAAAGCTTTTGCTAATCCAAGAGGCTCCCACTTATAAAAGTGTTAAAAAATAAGTCATATATCAATATATATTAGTTTTACTTTGAACTCTTAAATCTCTAAATACACTTCAGATCAATCTGTGAATTATAATTTCTTAATATGTTTTGAGCAATGACAGTTTTAAAGCAAAAACACTGCCTGCATGGCAGCTTTGTGTTATTAGTGTCAATATTGCAATAGTTCCTTGTTACAGTACACCTGTTTGCTCTTTTATTCCACTTATTAGTGTTTTTTTGTAAGATTATTTTTACCAAGTGCTGTGGACTGTGAGCCGCACTTTGGACACCCTTGCTGTAAAGTGGGTTTTATCCAATTTCTCAATTATCCTAAAAAAATGATTCAATGTTTCTGTCTTGCCTCTGGTGAGGGGCGGTGGCATTTATTTCTCCTCCCGTCTTTTCGTGGCTTGCTCTCTCTTTTTTGTCTTGTCTTGTCTAAACTTTTTTTTGGAAGCCTCTTTCATTACGCTGTCCTCCAAACCTAATCATCAGACATGGAATTGATTAGCTGGACTCTCGACTCTATTGACACAATCTTTTCGACGAGGAAAAGAGGTTCTGGGGAGCCTGGCCGTCCTGATGGAACCATTGCTGCGGGGTACGTGAGAGATTTCTGGGACAAATGGAGAATCATGTGCCTCTCAGTCCTTTCCATCGAGGACGTGGAAGACATCTACTTATTTGGAACCATGATCGTGGAGCACCTGCTGATTGGGCTGGGCATTGCTCTGGTGTATCGTAAAATTCGTAAGACGATGGCAGCCACTCAAGGAGCCCAAAGGCTGATTGTCGCAATGGACAGATTGGGCCGGGCTTTAGGAACACAGTCTGTGGCGATTTCTGAACTGAATCGCAAGATGGATCACATCATGGAAAAGCTTGCTGTAAAGGAAGGTTTGGATATGAGAGCCAGCATGGACGAATAGAACAGACAAGTCATTGTTAATGCCTGTTTGAAAGAAAACAAAAATCCTTATCTACGATTTGACTCCCCTGAATGGCCTTGAGACAAGAACAGGCTGTTCTGTAATCATACCCTGAGGAATTTCAAAGATGGACGCTTTTTGACCTCCCTCCCTTCTCCCCTCCTCAACGACACCTGGGAATCAAACTTTGCTTGCATTGCATGCAGAACGACTCTGGGCTTATGAACATTTACACTTCACCCAAAGACAATGGGCATATATACAAACACACTCCCCATCCCCATCCAACGCCCCTCACCACCACTGCTTAATTCCTCTTCGGGGTTATGGACGGCTAGTAGCGCTTTATAGCAGCAGGCCGGCCTCCAGGGCCCCCCCCCCGTTGCGAGTTGTTGTGATTATAAGGAACATGTTTATGTGTGCTATGCTAAATTGGGTTTTTTCCCTTGGATTCAGTCTGGACCCCCTCCCGAGGGTCCAGCCTTAGACTGATATATTTTACTCTTCCCCCCTTTCCCAATATCACCTTTTTACCACCTTTTTTAAGGAGCGCCATAAGTGGCTGAGCCGTTGGCGGTCCCGTCTTGTCTCCCTGTAACGTATGTCTTCTTTTAGTGGGACTGTGCCGAAAATGAAATTTCAGTTTTTATGTGTCTTGTACATGTTAAAGAATGGACAATAATAAAGCATCTTGAATCTTGAATCTTGAATAGACTAAAATAATGGATAGCTGCAGCCCTAAATATGTATGTGTGAAAAGCCCACCCATAGTACATAGAGCATTGTAAAGTGTTGATATCCTTCCAAACTGTACCAGCATCAAGGGTTGGAATTGGGGGTTAAATCACCAAAAATGATTCCCGGGCGCGGCCACCGCTGCTGCCCACTGCTTCCCTCGCCTCCCATGAGGTGATCAAGGGTGATGGGTCAAATGCAGAGAATAATTTCGCCACACCTGGTGTGTGTGTGACAATCATTGGTACTTCAACTTTAACTTTATAAAGATATCGTCAAATCGAGACAATGACCAGGCATGTACTAATGGTGTCAGAATGGTCATCACCACAAAGCAGTCTTTTAAAGCAGTTTTTAGATGCAACGTCTAAATCCTCAGTGTCAGAAAATAAATATAGAGAACAGGATTAAAGCACCAGCAAATACTTGAGTGAGTAAGGTAGAGAATTGAAGAGCGCTAATGCTGACTGACGTGGACGGGTTGCAGTGGAACGAGGAAAGAAAAGACAAAACGTAGACATTGTGTCTGCGTGAGCACTGAGAGACGCAGACGGACGGAGACGTCAAGGCAGATAAACGCTCAGACTGAGCTGACAGGTGTAATTGGAACCTTAAATAGTTGACAGGCTCATTCCGAGTCTGTGTTACATCCCGGGATACACACCACTGTCAGTTTGTACCAGCGGGAGGGCTGTACAATTAATCACGATTACGATTTTAGCTGCCACGATTAAATAAGGGTGATAGTAAATATTAACATTAAAAAAGCAGGCTGCATATCAAATCAAGCACTTTCACAGACGGCGGTGGCAGGAGGCGGCGGCTGCTTGTCTTAAAGGGGAAGTGCACTTTTTTGGGAATTTTCCGATCATTTAGGATCATCATAAAAGACAAGACGACGGATGTATTTGTTTGATGCATTCTAAATATGAAATAAATGGAGACTATGGGAGCCGCGCTATTCTGCCTATATAGCCCCAAACACCTCCATTAAGGTTTTATATACATGATGTAAGTATTTACAGTCGTAGCCAAAAGTTTACATACACTTGTAAAGAACATAATGTCGCGGCTGTCTTGAGTTTCCAATAATTTCTACAACTCTTATTTTTTTGTGATAGAGTGATTGGAGCACATACTTGTTTGTCACAAAAAACATTCACAAAACTTTCCTCCAGAAGGTCTTATCTTTGTCCATGTGATGTCAGATGAAACAAAAATTGAGCTGTTTGTCCACAATACCCAGCAATATGTTTGGAGGAGAAAAGGTGAGGCTTTTAATCCCAGGAACGCCATCCCTACCGTCAAGCATGGTGGTGGTAGCATTATGCTCTGGTCCTATTTTGCTGCCAATGGAACTGGTGCTTTACAGAGAGTAAATGGGACAACAAAAAAAGAGGATTACCGTATTTTCCGCACTATAAGGCGCACCGGATTATTAGCCGCACCTTCAATGAATGGCATATTTCATAACTTTGTCCACCAATAAGCCGCCCCGGACTATAAGCCGCGCCTACGCTGCGCTAAAGGGAATGTCAAAAAAACAGTCAGATAGGTCAGTCAAACTTTAATAATATATTAAAAACCAGCGTTCTAACAACTCTGTTCACTCCCAAAATGTACGCAAATGTGCAATCACAAACATAGTAAAATTCAAAATAGTGCAGAGCAATAGCAACATAATGTTGCTCGAACGTTAATGTCACAACACACAAAATAAACATAGCGCTCACTTTCTGAAGTTATTCTTCATTCGTAAATCCTTCGTCTTCGGTGTCCGAAGTGAAAAGTTGGGCAAATTTACGATCCACTGGCAGATGTTGGCGTCGTCTGGCGCTGCCTCCTCGTCTTAGTGAAGGTGTGTTCGCCTTCTGTCATCCACTGTTCCCACGCAGTTAGCAGTCTAGCTTCGAATGCCCTGTTGACACCAATATCTAGCGGCTGGAGGTCTTTTGTCAATCCACCCGGAATGACGGCGAGTATTGAATTAAGCGCGTAAGCGTGTCTCTCAATGTGCTGTTATGAGCTAGCAAATATAACAACTACACTACCCAGCATGCAACGATAGTTACGAGCATGCGCGGTAGCCCTGAGAAGCGTTGTTGTATGCTGGGAGTTAGAATGTGGTTATGAGCACGCTGTGAGTAAACGTTGAGAACTCAGTTAACACGCCTCGTCTGCATTATTTATAATTAGACAGACAACACACTTAATAGGAGCCATTTTGGGGTCTTTACATAAACACACAAATGGAAATGAAACGTCACATATCCCAGCATGCACCGCGCGCTTCTTCTACGGGGAAAAAAGATGGCGGCTGTTTACCGTAGTTGCGAGACCTAAACTTTATGAAAATGAATCTTAATATTTATCCATATATAAAGCGCACCGGGTTATAAGGCGCACTGTCAGCTTTTGAGAAAATGTGTGGTTTTTAGGTGCGCCTTATAGTGCGGAAAATACGGTACCTCCAAATTCTTCAGGACAACCTAAAATCATCAGCCCGGAGGTTGGGTCTTGGGTGCAGTTGGGTGTTCCAACAGGATAATGACCCCAAACACACGTCAAAAGTGGTAAAGGAATGGCTAAATCAGACTAGAATTAAGGTTTTAGAATGGCCTTCCCAAAGTCCTAACTTAAATGTGTGGACAATGCTGAAGAAACAAGTCCATGTCAAAAAAACTACAAATTTAGGCAAACTGCGCCAATTTTTTCAAGAGGAGTGGTCAACAATTCAACCAGAAGCTTGCCAAAAGCTTGTGGATGGCTACCAAAAGCGCCTTATTGCAGTGAAACTTGCCAAGGGACATGTAACCAAATATTAACATTGCTGTATGTATACTTTTGACCCAGCGGATTTGGTCACATTTTCAGTAGACCCATAATAAATTCATAAAAGAACCAAACTTCATGAATGTTTTTTTGTGACCAACAAGTACTGTATGTGCTCCAATCACTCTATCACAAAAAAATAAGATTTGTAGAAATTATTGGAA